>NW_010972953.1:2648891-2666270 GCF_000737465.1 Haliaeetus leucocephalus | reverse complement strand
CATCCTCTCCTGTCTGGCTCTGGCTTTCCGATTGCTTTTGCTCTTGTCCACTCTCCCCTTGGGGTTAGACCCTTTGCAGATGGGCAGAGGCAATTCCCCCTTTGGGGCTGGTTTCGGGAGCATCCCCAAGACCCCCAGCCCCGTTCCCCCCCCAGCCCATGCCACATCCTGGGGTCAGGACTCATCCCTGCTGTCCCTGTTGCTCAGGAGGGCAGCGGAGGGACACGATGGGGTCATGGCGAGGGGATTTGGGGACAGGAGAGAGGGATCGGTGCATGCAACTGCTGGCGGTAGCTGGGGTTTATTGCAGAGCCCCTGTGCCCTCGGCAGGTCCCCACCAAGGCCAGGGGCAGTGGGGGACCCTCGCCAACCCCTGTCTCCTCCTGAAGTTATTTCTCCCCTCTCTCCTTCTGTTTTCCTTGCAAACAGCTTGCCTTTGAAATTCAAATGTTGCTGTAGCCCTTTCCTCACGGCTGCAGGAATATCTCCCTTTTCATCTGAAAATAATTAACAAATGAACAAAACTCCCGTGTGAAATTAAAATTCATGCCCAGAGGTGACCTTTGAAGCCCAGCACTTGCTGCTGCTGGGTTGGGTTGGGTTTTTTTTCTTTTTTTTTCTCACGCTCTCCCCTGCTTCAGAAGGGCTCCTTTACACCTCCTTTTCACTCTCTTTTTAATTGCATTAAATTGCATTCCTCCAGAGATGCTCTCCTTCCCACTGCCACCTCCTCCCTGGTCCTGGCTGTCCCCATGGGCTCCCAAATCTCTCCCCTGGCAGGTGAACGAGCTCAGCCCAATGCTCCCCACGGGCTCCGGCTCGGCGGGTGCAGCATGTCGGGCTGTCTGGCAGATCAATAACGTTATTAAATTCCCACCAGCCGGCCGTGGCCGGGCTCCATCTGGCCAGCTGGCACCCGGACACGGGGCTGGGGTCAGCCGCCATGGGAGGATAATTGTTTGTAATTGGTAACGAAGAGCCTCGGGCAGCAACTTCGCAGCCGGAGCCCTGTGACCGCTCGCCTGCCCCGGTGAGAGGACATCCCCGCTTGATCCCCGCGGGGCTGGAGATGTCTCGTTGCTGTTTATTTTAACTCGATACTCGACTGCTCTGGATTTGCCTGCCTTGGTGCTGGCGGCTTGCAAACACCACCGAGTTTGCAAGGCTTTGCCCTGCAGTCGCTCCTCTTGCCGAGCGGCTGCCTGGTGTGATGGACCCTTCCCACATCCACCCATGAAGAAGTCAGCCCAAAGCCAGTTTTCTCACCAAAACAACACGATGGCCCCAGCAGGAATGGGAGGAAATATTAAGCCAAGAATGGCACAAGCTGCAGCCCCGGGGTGTTTCGGGGAGGAGCATGGGAAGGAGCGTGCCATCCTGCTGCGTGCACGTGTGCCCACGCGTCGGGCTCTTGCGCCTGGGGACGCCTGGTCCCCTTGGTCTGGTTTTGCTTTGCACCCTGGTTGGGATGGATGGCTGGGCTGGGCCACCCCAGGGCGTGGTGGGGTTCGAGGAGCAGCGAGGGTAGGAGTGAGCCAGGGCAAGGGCTGCTGGGGACACTGGTGCCACGAGGAGGAGGAAAATGTCTTTCCCCTGCACCAGAACCTGGCATCCAGGTTGACCCTGGCATCAGCTCGGCCACACACCAGGGTTGGTCCGTGAGGATGCTCCTTTGAGGCTGGGCAAGGACCCTCTGGCTCTCGTGGGAGCCTGGGGGGGTCCCGTCAGCTCCCATCCTGCAGCCCTGGCTCTGGGGAGCAGTGAACAAACAGACACCCCCCACCTACCCGGCGGAGGCAGCAACCAACTCTGTAATTAAGCCAAGTGGGAAAGGTTGCCATGGTACCAAAAGCAAAGAAATGAAGTTGCACCTTTATTGCTGCTCCGGAGCCTCCGGGTGTTCCCAGCCCCTCTGCCCGGGGTGGTGGGATGCTGCAGGGTGCAGAGGACCCCATGGTCCCCCTGCCCACCCCTGGCCTCTGCCCTGTGTCTGCGGAGGGGCAGAGGCATCGGGATGGGGCAACTGGACCCTAGCCCTGGGGCTGTGCCTTGCCTCTTCCTCAGGGATCTGGGATTTGTCCCTGTGGGCTCCCTGCTCCATCCCTCTGTCCCCATGTCCCCGCAGCGCCCCGTGCCATGGGGCCATGTCCCTGTCCACGTGGGGCCTGCTGGGTTGCGCTCGGCACGGTGCAGGTGGGTCTTGGGGGGGTTCTCTGAAGGGCTCATATAGACCCCAGGCTTGGGGGGCTTCCCTAGCACCCCAAACCTGCTGGCTGATTGCATCCCCCACGCCTCAGTGTCTCCCTGCGCTGTGATCATCCTGATGGAGATGGCTCCATCACATCCCGTTGTCCTGGCAACAGGCAAGGATGCTGCTGAGCCAGCCCCGGCCGGTCCCCTCCGGCTACGGGGGGCTGCCCTCACCCTGAAATATCCCCTCTGCACCTGGATCCGAGGGTCCCGCTGCATTTTGCAGCCAGCCAGGGAGGGAAAGCGCTTCTGCCCCAGGGACAGGGGGGACCATTCTGTCCTCACAGCCCCAGCTCACTCCGTTCCCCCCGGGCGCACACAGAACAGGGGTGCTCGGTGGCATTTGTGTCCCTTTACCCCACCCCAGTTCCTCAGCGGGTTTTGATTATTTATGGGGTAAGGAGCAAAGGAGGGCTGGCAGCAGAGCAGAGTATCAATTAGTTAATTAGCAGCAGGCTGCCTGCCTAGCTGCCAGCATTAAGCCATTTGCTGTAGGGTTCTTCTGGGACTTAAGAGCCCCCTGCCATGAGCAGGTAACAGCATTGGGGTAGGGGCAGGCAGAGCCCCGGGGGGGTCCTCTCCAGGGACAGGGTCTCGGTGCAGCCCCCGGTGCCAGAGTGTGGCCATGCCGCACTGGCCGGAGAACACCCACCCGCACCAAAACCACCCGTCTTCCCCTCCCACCCTCCTCTGCAGACACAAAACTTTTGGTGCAGGCTTGAGCCCTGGCACGGAAAGTGCCAGTTTAGACCAGGGGGATGAGCAGATGTTCAAATTACACCCATTTAGGTGAATTTCCCCCACTTAAAACCCCCTTGGATAAATTGACTGTGTATGGAGCAAACACGCCTTTCACACCCAGTTTAATCTCATTAGCAGCAGCGGTGGCTCCCAGCTGTTGTGGGGGGACATGGGCACAGCCAGAGGCTTAAGGCGCTGGGTGTTATGAGCGGGAGAGGTCTCAGCTGCTCCTCTGCCGGGGTTGGGATTTATTTTTTCTGCCTCTGCTCCACATTTCAAGCTCCTTCCTTGCCCTTTCTCTGGCCTTGTCCTCCTGTTGTGTTTCTGCTGTGACAAAAATAGCCAAAGAGGTGCTAAAATAGAATTAAGGCGCTTGAATATGTAAATGCTATTTGTGCTCGCCCTGGTGCCTCCTTAATTTCAGCAAGAACGATGCTTTTCTTCTAACCTCTGCCTGAGGAGATGATTTTCGACCAGGGAGTGCTGGGACACAGAACCGTGCCGGGGGACGAGGAGCTGGGCTCACCGGATTTGTGAGCTCCCCTCAGCACTGATGACCCTCTTCCCAGAAGCTCCTATAAATACTGGTTTTCCACCCCAAATCAGTGAGTGCTATCGCTAGCATCAGGCAGCAGCATGCGAGCTCCCTTTGGCCATGCCGGTGGGGACGTGGCATCGCTGCCGGCTGGTCCCTGTCCCACCAAGGGATGCTTTGCAGTCAGCATCTTCCTGGGAGGAGGTGGAGGGGACCAGGCTCAGCCCTGCGGCGTGGGGTTGGACCTCTCGTAGAGGAAGACCTTCACAGCCCAGAGTCCATTCCTCTTCATGCGGCGAGGGGGAATATTTCAGGAGCATTGCCATGAATCTCGGCTCCTCCTGCGGCTTCTGAGGGGAAGGGATTAAGCACTTTGAGAAGCTGGCAAAGGTCCCTCTAGAAGCCCTGCGGTGGCTTCCTCAAACCCATCGTTGCTTTTCCCTCCCATCAGAAGTTACAATACACGGTCACTGCCGGTGCCGACGCTGCTGATCCCTGCTCCGTGTGATGCCTGGGAGTGCATCGCCTCATCCCTGCACCAACCTCCCTGCGAGGCGGCTGAGAGGCCTGGGGGACCCTTAAATCCCTGCTTGCAGCCCCGGGCTCCCATCCCAGCCCTTCTCCCCCGTGCTGCGTGCTCCTTCTTCCCCCGGTCTGGTTTCTCTCTGCTGAGGCAGGTGCCGGCGTGCGGGGAGGGCTGGGGAAGGCTCGGGGCCGTGGGTGTGAGTTCTGCCAGTCGGCACAGATGCTGTATTTGCTCACACAACAGCTCTGCTTCCCCCTCCAGATTTTGCCCTGAAAAACTAGGGCGCAGCCATGCTGCCCACGTCTCCTAATCCTCCCCCCCTTCCCCAGCATCTGCTGCTCCCGGTGCTGGGGACAGGGGAGCAGACGTGTCCCTCCCGGGGTGCAGCACCCGCAGGGCTGGAGGGCTCCAGCGATGGATTAAGGGGGATTGGATCCAGGATGAGACCTGCTGCTCCATTCGGTCTCTGCCTGGCTTACCGGGGCAAACCGCAGGCAGGGCAGCCTTTGATCGCGGTGCCGTGCCGGGGCGGCTGGTGCCTGGTTTGGAAAGGAGCATCAGGGCATCTCAGGGACCTCGTTGGAGGCATTTGCTCTGGATCTTCTCTCCCCTCCTCGGGCTCGAGTGGAGCAGCGGGTCGAGGACCCAGCATGGCCATGCACCCACCAGCTCCGGCTCCGCACCAGGCGGTGGTAGGGAGGCAGCACAATCTGCATTTAAATGGGGATATTTAAAGCCCGAGCCGGGTGGGAAGCGAAGGAATCAATTTCCCAAGTGGGAGGGCGGGGTGTTATTTTTATATATTATTGGATACGCAGCTTAAATCTGGCCCTGGAAAATGAAGAGGAAACGGGGCGGGGTGGGGAAGGGAAATCACGTCCCGGCGTTATTGCTCTGCAGTCACCGGCTCCGGATGCGCCGGGAGCATCGCCCATCGCTGCCAGCTCCAGGCCATGCCATGCCATGTCCCTTTCCTTCCCAGGCCCTGGCTGAGGTGGCAGGAGGTGACAGGGACCCGTGCACACTCTTGCTCGTGTCCCCGTAGGGTACGTCCCTGCAGCTCGGCGTGCTGCAGTGGGTGCTGGCAGTTATGGGGGTGCAAAACGCACATGGTCAAAGCAATGGAAGGCAAAGCCATCGAGTTGTCATCAGTGCCTGTTGCTGCTCCACACAAGGATCCAAAGGGCTCACTGCCCTCGGCTCTGAGCATCCATCCCCTCCACTCTGAGCATCCCCACCGGCTCGCGGCTGCACGTTTTGGGACGTCGCTGGCCCCGGCATGGATGCACACGGTGCTTCCATGGAGCTGCGCATGCTCCTCCAGCAGCGACGCTGGGTTTCGGAGGTGGGCAGGGGCTCCTTTAGTGCTGGTTGTTAATTAAGGGGATCATTCAGAGCCGCTAGTAGTGTAGTGTGTTGTCTTATAATAGTTGCGATTCTGTCCCTGTGCCAGCTTCCATTAGCAACAAAACCCACTTATCTTGTTCTTTCCTATCTCTTCCCTTTATATTTTTATCCTTCCCTCTCCCTGCAAGTCTCTCTCTCCTCTTTTTTCAGCCCCAGCACCGCAGTAATAATTCTACCAGTCGTCATCTCGGTTGACAAAACACTGTTGATGTGACAGCTCCGAGCTATGAAATCTCCGTTACCGCTCGATAATTAATTTACTAATTGCATGCGCTGCTTCGCCACGCAGCTCGGGGCCAGCTCCGGGGCTGGCGGTGCCATCCTGACCTCGGTGCCTGCTGGCCTGGGGATGCCTGGGGGGAGCGATGGGGTGGTCCCCTCTCCGTGCTGGGGGCCACGGGGGACCTCCGTGGGGATGGGACCATGCTGCTGCTGGTCACGCTGCTCCATGGGGGGCTTCACCGTGGGGTGCCCCCCAGGTTGCTCCATCCAGGAGGTCGGTGTGTGGATACGGTTCTCCTGGGGAATGGGGGAAACTGGGATGGAGGGAAGGGGAAAGGGCTGTTAGGGTGGCTGGCATGCCCCATTGCCCCCTGGCTTTCTGCCCTGGTGAGCTGCCATCACCACTGGCCGTGCTTGAATGAGCAAAGGTGTCATCTCCATCCTCTGTCCCACTGGAGAGAAGGTTTCAAAACTGGTCCATCCTTTGGAGGAAAAAAGCCCTTCCTTGCCTGTCTCCTGGCCGATAAACGTGGGTACGTGCTGCAGCCCAGTCCCAGGCATCGGATGGGACCTGCCGCTGCCTTCACACCGTGTGAGAGGCAGGAGGTGTCCCCAAAATCCCCTCCATGCATCCCATCCAGCGCACCACAGCCAGCTGGTTGCTTCCTCCCTATTAAAGACCCATCCTGCATCTCATGTACAATGGGAAGGTGCGATGGAGGAGAGAGAGAAGGTCTCTCCTCCTACCAATTCCTTTTTAAACCAATTCAGGGACCGTCTGCGCCTCCTGCCCAGCTTCGTGCTGGGGAGCTGGGGCTCAGCAAGAGCTGATGGTTCCCGCACAGGGATTTCAGTGGCTGTGAAATGTTTTGATTTTCCCTGATTGCAAGAGTCAAAATGAACAAAGTCTGCTGGAGCTGCCGTAACCAAGTGGCAGCTCTCACTTCAACATCTTTGCTTGTTTCGTTCCTGGAGGGAAGCCTCGGATTTTGCTTCATTTTGTTGATTTTTGTCGGGTTTTTTTCCCCTGTAACGTCTCAAGCCCCAGACGATGCGTTTTCGTCTGCAGGAAGACTTCTCCAGGTCTCCAGCGGGAGACATGGGGCAGGACCTCGGCCATGCCCCTCTGCCCAGGGAGCAGCATTTGGGGTTAAACCCCTCCTGTTTGGGGTTGTGCAGGGAGGAGAGACTCCGTCGCGCTCCCCGACCCACAGAGCCTTTGCTGCAGCAGGGTGTCATGGATTGGCATGGGGAACAGACGGAACCTGTGTGTGTCTCCTGGGGTTTTGCAGCCAGGGAGGCGACACGTGCTGGGATCCTCATCAGGCTATTTTTAGGAGATGTCACCTGAGAATTGGTATTGTTTTGTTCCCGCTGCCTCTACCTGCTTGGGCTCAGCTGCATGGGCACGTTGTCACCCACCGCTGGTACAGAAGCAGGGATGGGGCAGTTCGAGGGGGGACCAGCTTCATCAAATACAGAGGCAGAAGCGGTGCCGATGCTTGGCTGGGCTCAAACAGGGAAGGGAAACTGAGGCACGGGCTGGTGGCGTGCAGGGGAGCCCAATGCAGGGCTCTGCCCTGGCCCCCGGCCATGGGGCTGCCCAGCTGGGGCGGGTATCACCGGCACGGCACGGCTGCCTTACAGGCAGTTAAATGCCATGCCCCGGTGCCAGGGGACCTTCCAGGTCTGTCACCTCCTTACTGGCTAGATAAATAATATCTCGCCTCAGAAGCCACGGGGTCACTTACGTGGTAATTGCTTTTTGGGAGATGCAATTACCAGGCGATGTTGTGGGACGTGTCCTGTCCGCGTACCGGCACGGTCTCCTGCCAGGATCCAGCTCCGGCTGAGGATCGGGCGCTGGTGGCAGGCGGTGCCGCCCCTGCGGGTGTTAAGGGCGTCGATGCCGCTTTGGGTGCTGCTCACGGTGATCGTGGCATCGCCCTCGCCTGCGCCGGCCTCCCCTCCGCCACGCGCTGTCGTTCCCGAGGGCAGGGGCCGGATCCAGCCTTCCTACGTCCTTCCCCTCTCCCTGCAGCCAGAACCCCCAAACCTGCCTTGCTTTAAATCCTCCTCCACTTTTTGGGATTTGAGGCTCCCTCCTCCCGCTGGCAAGGCGGGTGGGCAGGGGAAGGCACCATGCCGTGTACCTCCGTGTTTTGGGGGCTGCATCTGAGCTTGGCACCCTTAGCCAGAGCCTGGGAAAATGCTGATTCGTAATCTGGGGTGGGAGAGGAGGGGATGGCGAGGGAGGGCAGGAGCTGCTCAAAGCCGAGGCTGTTTGGGTAAATGAGTGATGGTTTTGAAGCACGAACCTGTGGCCCTCAGCAGCTTTTGAAGCCTTGGGAAATTTGTCTTTTCGACTCTGCAAGGTGCTCAGGCGGGGAGGGAAATGCATTACAAGCTGAAATGCTTTGAGAGCAGAGGGGAAATGTTATGTGATTCAAGCCCCGTTCCTCCCAGCGAGAGGAACCCTGTGAATACAATATACTGTATTCTTCACATTCCTTCACCTCCCTGCGCTGTGTGTGTAAATGTGCTCGTTCCCTCCCCAGCTCCGGCAGCCTGGGCTGCAACTGGGAGCTGGATGCTGCAGCACCCATTTCCCAACCAGCTGGGCACCCATTGCACCCATCCGGAGGGATGAAGGGAATGCCAGGCAGGGGCTGGAGGAGAGCCTGGATCCTGGTCAAGGATCCCCTTCCCATCCTGAGCATCCCGATGCTCTCCCGGCCTCCCCCCAGGTGGGCTTTACTTATGGCAGAGGGGGGAATGGGGGGGCCGTGCCTCGAGCGGGTACTGGGCTGGGGGGGCCGAAGCCGCGCTGTGCCGAGCACGCGCCGCCCCGCCAGGGAGCCTGGGAGCTCAGCGTGACGTGTAAGGAGTCGAAAATAGAATCAATGCCGGTTTGTTCATGATAATAAATGGGAGCAAATTGCAAACAGTGGGTAAGTGACTGACAAACGCTGGTATTTTAATGTCCTCACAAAAGACCCATGTGTAAGTGGGACTTTGCATGAGTAATTCCATACATTTTTAATGGTGGACCCTGGGGGAGAATCAATCACGCTGCGCAGTTGAGTTTCCCTAATGCAAGGCTCAACACAAAGCAATTTTGTATGGTAAGGCGGCGCTGAGAGCGGCCAGTTCCTCGTGCAGGGGAGGGTGGCACGGAGCCACTGGCTCCTATCTCCCTCCGATGGCAAAGTCCTCCCAGGGACCTCTCCCCGGGAAAGATCCCTTTGGCAAAGCCAGCTGCGTCTCCCCAGGAGTTACTGACGGAGCTGGGGTCTCACTGGGAAGGTTTTTCCGCCTTTGCGGGACCGAGCGGCTGTTATTGGGGGTTTGTGCATGGAAGAAACGTGTTCAGCTTGGTCCTGGGTCATCCGCGGTACGGAGATGGGTCTGGCGGTGCTGGCTATCGCAGCGAGATGCTCTCCCTGGTGGTACCCAGGGACACTGGGGTTGGGTCCTGCCTTGGGATGTGGGGTCCCGCCTGGTTGCTGGCCTCCCTCCAGGGCTTCTGGTTTTTGGGAGCACCCTGAGGCTCTGCTCCGGGCTTGCCTGTGACCCGGGCTGCTGCCTGTGCATCTCTCTGTACCACCAAGAATAGCTCTTGGGGGAAAAAAAAATTCCCTTACTGGTATTCTGGAAGATCCTGGCTCCATTCATTTCTGGCAGGAGGATGCTTAATAAATATTAGTGAAGCCTCCCCACGGAGCAAGCCCAGGGCTGCATGGGCAGCAGCATCCCTGGGTGGCGGGTAGCACCCACTGCGTGGGAGCAGCACCCACTCAGTGCAGGGTGCTGCTCCCACAGCAGGAGGCTGTCGCTTGGGGACCTGGACCAGTTTGGGCCAGTTCACCCATTCTCTGTGACCCCGGGGCCTCAGCATGGCCCCGCTGGTCCCGCAGCCACACACCGTGGCAGATGTGGCAGGAACCTTTTCTGCAAGGGCAGGCAGCAAGCATTAGCTTTTTGTGATGGAAATGTGGCCCTGCAGGAGCAAAAGGCTAATGTACTCTGGGTAGCTGCTAAAACTTCTGCCAGGGATATATAGCACCTCATTTACGATGATATTTTTTATGCTGAAATGGAAGAAAGCAGCTGCTATCTGTACAAACAAAATTAGGCCAAAGGAGGAAAGTAATTTTGTAAAAGAAATAAGAAGATGCAGGGGGAGATGGATAGGAGACAGATGAATAAACACAATCTACATAGAAACTGATAAAAATTCAATTTCTGCTCACACACGTCCCGGTCTAGCTCACTCCCTTCCTCTCCTCTTCTCCACGCGCTCCGACGTTGTCTGCAGCCCTCGTGCATCCATCTGGGATGTGGGAGGCAAACACAATGATCCTATTCTGTCTTCAACATGCTGCAAAATCTTCTTTAATTATGGTTCTTTAATTCCTCTGACTCCGGCTTTATCTTCAATATTTTCCCCTTGCAAGCAGTGGGTGCCAGGGCGAGTGTCCCACGGGGTGGGATGGCCCCGGTGCTGGGGGGTCCCTCTGGGCATGACCCTGCTCCCACCACGGTGCTTCCATTGAGCAGGGCTACAGGGTACCCAGATGGGAGATCCGGGACTGTAACCCCATGGGATGAAGGGGGTCGAAAGGAATCGGCAACTCCTGCGAGCGATCCCTGGTACCCACCAGTCTGGCTTTATCCCATTCTCAGGACCGCTGTCCCTGTAAACCTCAGCTCCCGGAGCTGTGGGAGCACATGGGGCTCTCCCTGATGCTCTTCAAGCATGTTTAGTGCCTTTGGCTGTAGGTTATTAAAAAAAACCCACCTCTGGAAACTTCCTGGGGCTGCCCACGCCTCACACATCAGCGGCGAGCTGGGGTGGTGCGCTCTGACCGGCTGCGCAGCGGGAGCGATGCTGGGGGGGGAAGGACATTCCTTGGGTTCATCAGTGTGTGCTTAATGACTCCCTGCCTGCACCTCTGCTCTCGGAGGAGACTTCTCCTGCCTCTTCCTTCGCCCTCTGATCGCGGGGGGAGCATCTCACCTGCTGACGGTCCCTTTAGGGGCATTTTTTCGCAGAGGCTGCGGGGGAATGGGATGCGATGGCTCTGTTTGATGCTGATGGTGGTGGCCTTTCTGGAATCGGGGGCTAAAAGTTCACTTGGAGGAGCAGGAGGCCCACACGTCCTTGTAAAGCGTGGGGCTGAGGCAGAGAGGCTGTGTCGGAGCCTGACCCCCCCCCCTCCTGCCTTCCCCTCCTCCCTGCTCCCACTGCAGCCTCCCTGGCCCAGCACCAAGCTCTGGATGCACCCCAAGGTGCTGCACATCCGCGCCTGGCGCTGGGTGCACGTACGCGGGGGGCTCTTGCGTGTCCCCTATAGCTGGGGACATGGGGGACGGGGCTTTGCACCGGCGTGGTCTGTCCCCACGGAGCAAGCGACAGCTTTGGGCGAGAGGGGATCGATGAGAGCAAAGCGAGCGCACTTTCAAATCTGTTCGAAGGGCAATGGAGCATGGAAACGGCCGTGCTGCCAGGGAGCGTGCCACCGGGGCATGGGGACAGCCGGGGCTGAGTCCTCCTCCTACCACACATGGAGCCCTGGGGAGGCCAGACCCAATTCTGCTGGGACCTGAGCAGCCCCAGCCAAGCCCTGAGGGCTGGGGCTGTCCAGGGCAGCATGGAGCATCCTCATGGTGTGGAACCTGCATCGTCCCCAGGGACCCCCGCTAAGGGGCCACCCAGGAGTGGGTGCTCTGCTCTGCTCTGGCCCCTGCCTCGGGCATCTGGGAAGCTTCATGCTCTGCACTGAGGGTCACCAAGCTAGCGAGAGCCGGGAGGCGAGATGGAGAGCGTGGGCCACCCATGTCCCCATGCACACCCACCTCCCCCGTGCACACCCACGTCTCCCGTGCACACCCACGTCTCCCGTGCACACCCACGTGTGCGGAAGCTGAGCCGAGCTGCAGCCTGGTTTCCCTAGGAAACCAAGCGGAGGCCAAAATCACGCAGGGAGGTACTGGAGGGGGCTCTGGAACGTGGCCCCGAATAGCTCCGCACCCAGGGAGACTCACTGTCCCACCCGCCGCCGCGGGGACACCGATGGCAGTGAGGGTGCGGTGGCACTCGGGCGGCTGCGGGTGCAAGAAGGGCTGTGCTGGTGGCAGCTCGGCTGCGGCGTGGGGGGGGTTGGAGAGGGGATTTTGGTGATGAAACACAGCCTCTGGGTGCTCCCCCAGCACTCACAAATGACCAAGATGGGGCAGTGAGGGGCTGTCACCGGGGCTGGGGCATGTCCCTGCCTTTCTCGCTGCTGTGGGCTGGTGCAGGATCAGGGCTGCTCAAAGCTCACCCAGAGCATCCCTTCCTGAGGAACGGGGAGTTTAGGTCTATCCAGAGCCCCCATTCCAGTGCAGCGTGTAACCCTGCTGCCACAGGGGCTGGGAGGCCACATTTCCCAGGGAAGACCCCATGGATGAGGGGGGGAGGAAGGAGGGCCTCGTTTCAGGGTCGAGCCGGGACATCAGCCCTGGCTCCTCGGGCACCAGGCAGGCAGGCAAGGGAAGAGCTTCTCGCAGGTGGCAGGGTCACATCTTCAGCCAGCATGCTGCCTGCGTGCCAGCCCTCCTACACCTCCTTCTCCTCCTCCTCCTCTTCCTACACCTCCTCTTCCTCCTCCTCCTCTCCTCCTCCTCCTCCTCCATGGGCCTTTCGCGGGCTGCCAAGTGAAGATGCATTTGCCGGGCTGCACGCTCCAAAAGTTGATAATTCCCCTCCAGGCAATTAAAAGGAAGCCATTTCTCCTCAATCAGCTGTATTTGAATATGGAAATGGTTTTTAATTACTCAGAGTCAATATCATTTTATCACTGAAATGTGTTTGAACGAGGTTTGCCGTATTTGCAGGGTGTCTAATAAGCTGAATGCAAATTCACTGTGATTCACGGTTTTTAAATGTTCTGATGAGCGAGGGAAGGTGCTGCCCTTTGAAGGTTTCATTCCCAGGCTCCTGCCGGGGCACAAAATGCCAGCCACCCCTCCTGCCCTGCCGGTTGCCGTGGGTGCAAAGGCAGGGGGGACGTGGCAGGGGCCACGAGCCCGGCGGGGACATGGGGACCGCAACTGCCCCTTCCCCGAGCGTGGCCATCCCCGGCTTGCCTGGCCCTGAACATGCCCGGGGTCAGCTCCGCACGGAGGTAATGACAGCTCGGCATCGTTAGATCCCCGGCTATTGTCTCCTGATTAATTTGCTAATTATGTTCTGCTTTTATCCAAAGGGCCTGGCGGTGGTGCGGAAATGTCAGGCGCTTGTTTATGCCCCAGGTTTCTGGCTGAGCGACAACGGCAGGGTCCCGGAGGAGCCACGTGTAACCTGGCCCTGCCGGCTCTGGCATCACCGCGCCGTGGCTCCCACGGGGCCAGGACTGAGCTGCTGCCTCAGCCACCGCCTCCCCCGGCAGCCTTGGGCCTGTCCTTTTGCCTCAGTTTCCCCCATGGTGGGAGCTGAAAATATCCAGATCCATCTCCCTGCACGCTCCAGGCGTGGGGAGCACTGGCACGGTGGCCCCAATGCCACCACGCCATGGCAGGGACTGACTGTCGGTGGCTGCGGTCCCTGTGCCTCTACGGGGCTGTCAACTTGGGGGGGGCAAAGCACACAACACCTGTGGCAAAGGCGACCAGGGCAGCTTCCCTCGGGTGCAGCCCCGCATTGCCCTCATCTACTGCAGCCTCCTGCACCCCATGCATCCCAGTTCACGGCTTACTGGGAAGCACTGGGGCTCCAGCCCCCTGGGGGAGAGGTCCCCAGAGATGCCACCCCCCTGCTGAAAAGGGGACAGGGGACGTGGCCGAGTGGCTTCCCAACATCCAACCTCTGGGTTTTCCTGCTGCGAAAACCCATCAGGTGTCGGCATTGAACACCACGCTCCTGCAAGACTGAGCAGCCGAGATAACATCCCTGCTGATGGCTTCAGCCAGGCTTTCTGCAGCCCTCATGTTTATTAATCGAGATGAATATTTATGCAAAGTTTCTTGCTCTCGAGCAATTGCTCATGTGCAGGCGCGATCCGGCTACCGCTGCCAGTTCGGGCAGTGAAATGGCTCCGGTGGCCGGAGGCTGCAGGCAGCAGCCCTGCGGTGGGACGGGGCAGGGCTGGGTGTGAGCTTGCTCCTTGCCAGGCTGCTCCGGCTCAGGGATGATGTCCCAGCACATTGGGATCCAGAGGGATTTATCCTCACTGAAGTCCTGGCATGGAACAGGGCTGTTTTCTGGTGTGTGGAGACCCGGAGGTGAAAATCCCACAGTGTCCCACACGCTGGCTCCTCACCGATGCTGTGCTCATCCCTCCATCCCGCAGGTCCAGGAGGCAGCCTCTGCACTCTCACCCAGCAGAAACTCTCCCAATTTCTCCCAGAAATTCTCCCCAGAGCGCCTGGCCCAGCGCCTCGAGTCCTTCGTGCTGCCCTGCATCGTGCCAAGGCATCATCTCCATGTTGGAGCAGATGGACATGGGATCAGCCCCAGACCATCCTTCTGCACACGAAGTGCCTGGAAAAATCAAAAAGAAGATGCAGAGCTGAGACCCATCTTCCTGGGCACAACAGCCGTGTCCGTAGGTCTGGGAGCTGCTTGGGATCGGCTGTTGGCTGCGCTGCCGTGGCAGTGCTCCTCGGTCCAGAACAAACCCCGAAGTGAAATTTATTTTAGAGCTTATTCATATCCTTCCTTTTCTGCTCATTGCACAGGCTTCCCTCGCTCCTTTTCCTTCGCTTTTCTCCCTGCCACCACTAGCAGAAAACTTCACGTGAAGGTACCTCGGAGGGGAGCAGCAGCTGCGGGCAGCTGGTGCCGGGCTGGTCCAGCCGTCCCGGTGATGGGCACCGACCAACTGGCAAAGGCTCCTCCACCGGCACTTACTGCCTCTTCCCATTAGAGCGGATTGTCTCGCAAACCAAACTTTCCTGTTTATCGCTGCTTTTGTTTTTTCACTGGAGCAATTCACAGCGAAGTTTATGGGAAGCGATTCAGACAGGCGGCTGCAGTTACCAGCTTCTCGGGGGCTGCCTTCTGCTCCCGTCTCGCCCCGCGGTTCGAGCCGAGATGCTCCTGCTAAGCCTTTCTGAAAAGCTGCTGCTCCGTGCCCTGCTCGGGGGAGACGAGCCCTGGGGATCGGGCCCATCGGGGACCACGGGAGCTTGGGAGCCGGTTGCAATATCCCCACATCCCCCCGGCTGGGAGCTGGAGTCGCTTTCTTCCCTGAATCCTCATCCAGGGCCAAGCACAGAGTAGCTGCCATCTCGGTGACTCTCCCCTGTCCCTGATTTCTGTGCCAAATGAAGGAGAAATAAGAGCCCGGCGTCGGAAAAGCAACGATGCCGGCTGCCTCAGGAGCCCTGGCTGGGGGTGAGGGCTCGGCCGGTTCCTGCCTGGTGCTGGCTGTCCCGACGGTGCCCGTGGGTGGATGCTGTTAGCCGTGGCAGCAGCGCCAGCATAATGATCGTGGTGGCACCGGGGACCTTGTGTCAACCTGGCGGGTTATTATTGCCTTAATGGACAGGTCTAATTCCCATCCAGCAGGCAAAGCCCTGGTGTTACAACCTCCGCACGTGCGGGCGCTGCTCTAATTATGCCCTGCGAGCTGCACTGCTTGTGCTGATCCTCAGCCCCCCCCCCAAATCTATGGGCATGGGTGAGGCTGAGCGCCCTGACCAGTGTTTTCCCTGCATCCCGGCAGTTCACAGGGGTGAGGAAGACCCTGGGAGCTGCGGGCACTCACACAGATCACCGGGGAGATGCTTTGTTTTGGCTGTGGGGTTTCCAGCACCTTCCTGAGCTCTGCCTGGCACAGGGGGCTGGTGGGGGGGCCTGAGCACCCCTCTTGCCTTGCTTTGGGCTGGGGGCACGGCCAGTGGCAGATCTCAGGCTGCGTCTGGGGGAAGGTTTGCAGGGATGAAGCAGCAACAAGCAGCTCCGGAGAGCACCCAGTTGTCCTGGTAACAGTGGGTGCCTCTGGTTCCCGCAGCTCGCCCCCCCCCCCCCCCCCAGCACCGGAGCCTTACAGCCCCTCCTTGCCACAGGCAGGGTCCCACCAGAGGCAGAGATTTTTGGTGATGCTGCCTGCAGCAGCGGGGAGTCTGGGGCAGGGGGGGTGATGTGGAGGCTGGAAGTGACTCCCTCCCTGGAAGGGCAGCAGCAGGCACAGGGTGATGTTACGTGCACGACCACGGGCCGTGGCCAGGCCTGGTGGCAGCGGGCTCTTGCAGGACAGAGCGATGCAAGCCAGGCTGTGCCACAGCCAGGACCAGGGTCGGGGAAGAGCCCACGGGCACTGCGCATCCCGCATCGCATCCCGCATCGCATCCCGCATCGCTCGCAGGGCAGCGGTAGCTGGTGACAAGCGATGCGTTTGGAAATTTGGAAGGATATCAAGAGTGCAGACCTATTTGGCTGCGGGAGCAAATACCTCGCGGGAAGCAGAGAGCGTGACCCAGAGAGCCATGGGTTTGGGATCGCCCTTCTGCTGAGCTGCAGCCGCTGCAATGATCTGTATTTACAGAGACGGGTTCTGGAATATCCTCCAGTTATGTCTGAGCTAATGATGCTTTTCTCCCTGGATAAAGAACAGTCTGAAAAGCTGGTGTGCTTTCTTTCAGCCTTGACCCAGAGGGGATGAGTGTCTGTCTGGGGACGCCGGGTCAGGCACCCACAGACCGCAGGGGAGGACTGGGAAAAGGGAACGCCAGGGAGGGAAGGAGCTGAACTGCACAAAGGCCTCAGGTGGATATAACCCTGCACTTTCAGCTGTGCCGGGCTGGATTAGGGCTGGCGCTGAGCTACAGATCCCCAGGGTGCTGAGCAGTGGTCCCGGCGGTGCCTCCTGCTACCGGGTTTCTGCCTCTGTCACAGGCAGCCCCAGACAGAGGCTGCAAGGGACCACCCGGAGATCTGTGCGCCCCCAGGGCTGGGCACAGGGCACGCAGCGCTGGGCAGGATGCAGCCAGCGGAGGTGGACAGGCAGGTGATGGGAACACGCCGCATTTCCAGCTGTGCTGCTCCTGCGGCGTGGCAGCGAGGCCGTGCCACATCCCACCGGGCTCCTTGCTGCGGGGCTGGGGCTCGGTGGCGGTGACACCCTGTCCCCTCCAAGCCAGAGGTCCCCGTGCTCCTGGTGGGCTCTGCCCTGGGCAGGATCTGGGCTAGAGCGGAGCCTCTGGGCCGGCTGCTCTCAGTTGCCCGTGGGCCACCAAGATGCTCAGGTTTATCCCATCTGTGCATGGCCTTCACACGTGAAACTGCAGCTCTGCAGCCCACACAAACACCACCGTGGCTCCGGCAGTCGGACATCCTCCGTGTCACACACACTCGTGCCACGTTTGTGCAACCGTGGGGCGTGCCAGCCCCCGTTTCTCACCCGGTGCTGAGACTCCAGGTCTCCCCACATCCCACCCCTCCCCGCACCCCTGCAAAGCGTGCCACGCCGAGGCCCGCACACGTGTGCGACACGGCCGCTGCCGGGGAGCGCGTTTATCCCGCACAGGGGCGCGCCACGGCACCCGCTGTCGTGCACGCGTGCGCTGCCCACGCCTCGGCAAGCACGAACGGGCCCCTGGTGTGCACGAACAGACCCCTGGTGTGCACGCACGGCCAACCCAGCCCCACCACCGCCACGTGCACGCACGAACCGATTCCCACGTGTGCGGGCACACGCCACCCACGCACCCT
>NW_010972953.1:2640545-2648264 GCF_000737465.1 Haliaeetus leucocephalus | reverse complement strand
CCCCCCGCCGTTTCTCTCCGCGGCGCAGCGGGGGCGGCAGCTCGCCGGGGATGCGGGATGCGGCGGTCGGTGCTGCCGGTTGGTAGAGAGCCCCGGGTTCGCCTTGCCATCCTTCCGCCCATCCCGGGACAACTTTCCTGCCCCGGTAACGGGGCTGAAGGGGCCGGGGGGAGCTGTAGCCGCGCCGCGGTACCGGGGGTGCCCCGTACCCGGTGCCCGGTGCGGGTAGTGGTATCCCCCGGGCGGCCCCGGCCCTGCCTGGAAGTTGCGCGGGGCTGCGGCGGCGGCGGGCTCGGCACCGGGGTTGGCTGCGAGCGGTGGGCATGCCCGGGGCTGCCGGTCCTCCTCCTCCGGGGCTGCCGGGTCTCCCCCCCCCCCCCCGGGGTGCCGGTCCCTCCCCACAAGCAATGTCAGGGCTCCGGTAGCCCCCCCGGCGGAGGGGCTGCACGCCCGTCGGTGGGCACATGTGTGTTGCGGGGCACACGCGTGGCACCGCGGTGCCTTGGCGTGTCATCCAGCAAGGCCATGGGCGCCCGGTTGCCCGCCGGCATCCCTGCCAGCCCCGGCGTGTGGGCACACGTGTGGTGCCAGCCCGGCACGCGTGGGTGCTCGGCGGGTTGGGCTCCCCACGCCGGAGCTGGCCCCGCCGTCGTCACCCCCGGCCAAGGGCCCTCGGGGAATCGGCACGCACCGGGGTGCGTGGGCAGGCGTGTTGGCGGAGCCCCCGGCAGCGGGCAGGCGGTTTTGCGGCTCTTCCCTGCGTGGGGCTTTGTTCGGTGCCAGCGTGGAAGGGCTGCGGGAAGCCCCCGTGCCACGGCCGTGCCGCTGGGGCGAGCGGCGCCCCGGGGACCGTGGGCGTGCAGCGAGGGCACACGTGGGCGCCCGGCGTGTGTCGGCGCGGGCACGTGCGGCGTACAGGTGGCAGCCGGATCCGGGGGGGAGCGGGGGAGCTGCTTCCCTTCCCAGGGGCCCCGGCGAACCCCGGGGTTCGTGGCGAGAGCGGTGCCACGTGTGCCCGCGCGTGTGCCCACGCAGGTCACTTGTTGAAGCGCGGGGAGATTTTTTTCCGCAACCCCGGCCGGTGCCGAGGGTGCGTGTGCACCGGCGCCTGCACGGTCGGGCCCGGGGGCTCGCGGCAGCGCAGCGTGTGAACAACCCTTTGCTTTTCTAGGTCATGTCGCCGCTGCCTGTGCCGGATGGCGCCTTGGCAGCCGGGGCCGCCGGTGACGTGGGGAGGTGGCCCTGGGGTGGCCGGGCTGGGTTGTGGCAGAGAGACCGGTTGGGGTTTCTGGCGGGGCGCTGCCGGCGGCTGGGGCGCGCGTGGAGCCGGCGACGCGGGGCTGGCGCTGAGCCGTGCCGTCGGGAGGGCTCCCGGTGGGCGGCGGGGCGGTTATTTGGCACTGACCTCTTCCCCCCCCCACCGCCGACGAAGGCGGTGGCGGCAGCTGAGCCGAGGAGGGCTGGTGGGGAGGGAGCCGGCTCATGGTGCTCGCACCGGGTGCCCGTGGGGAGGAGCGGGGCGGCGCGGCTGTCGTCACCATCGCCTGGCTGCCCTCCGGCCGCCCTCGTCGGGGAGGTTCGGCGCCCCGTTTCCCGGTGGGGTTCGTTACCGGCGGCGTGGATGGCGGCGGGTGCTGGTGTTGGCCGTGGGGCAGTGCCAGCCCCTCTGTGCCGGAGCCTGGCAGCGGCTCCTCTTCGAGGCCTGCCCGGTTGCTTGTCAAGCCAGCTTGACCCTGCTTTGATCCAAGGAGTTTGCAAGAAGCTGGGATCCTACAAATTTGGTCTGTGCCAGAAAGAAAATGGATACGGAGCTGGCATCGCAGGCGGCTCTCTCTCCGACTGGCAGCTGTGTGGCAGAGGTGCTCCAGCACCAGCTGGGACACGCTGCCTGCTCTTCCCGGCTGCCTCCGGCTCTTCTCGACACCTCTAAGGACCTTTCGGCAGCTCAGCCTTTCTGCCCGGCGTGACACCTCTGCTGTGCCGGCAACAGGCGTTGGGCCGGGGGTGTCGTGCTTTTCCTGAAGAGCTGCAGCGGGCTCTGTCCTCCCCTGTGGGCTGCCGAGAGCCCGGCCCTGGCACCAGCCTCCCGCACAGAGCAGTGGGAATAGATGGATTTTCCTTCGCTTGGGCTGTTCCCATCGCTGCTGAGTCCCTGTGCTCTGGCTTGGATGGGGGCTGCAAGATGGGCTCCCCGTGTCCCCTCTGCCTGGAGGAAGGTGATGCTCTGGACGGACGGATGGACGCACAGACCATGGGATGAGCCGCTAGCCCTGGTCCAGCCCCCGCCACCCCCGCACAGCCCTCGGGGCTGGGCTGCTGCGACGCCTCAACGCTCCTCCATGGGAATTTGGACCGAGGCCCTGCAAACTCATTTCCTACCAAGGAGCCGTCCTTTAATGGGGACGGGGCTGGCTCTGGGCCACCCGGCTCGGTTGCCAAGCATCAGAGGTTCCGTAGCTCCTCGGTGCTCACGGGGGCCATCGCGTCCCCCCTGCTCTCATCCCGTCTGTTCGTTCTTGATGTCCTCCAAGAGCGGGCTGGAGCCAGGCCCCTTCTCCTCCTCGGGGCACCTCGGAGGCTCCCGGCGGATCTGGGTCTGGCTGAGACGGTGGGTTACAAAAAACCTCCCCCTCCGGCATGAGCACACATCCAGGCTGCCACCCCTGCAACTCGGCCCCCCCTTTGGAGCCCTGCTGGGGCTCTCAGCCCCCCCCCCATCCCTTTGCCGTACAGTGCTAGGGCAGGATGGAGCTGATGGAGAAGAGGGAGCCGCATCCCAGCAACGTGGAAACTACTCGGAAGAGGCCGCGGGAGAGCAACGGGAGCAGCCGCGGCTGCTGCAACCCCTGCGGGTGCCCTGCTGCCGGGGGGGGGGTGTGGGGGGGAACTCGCCTCCAGGGACCCCCGCAGCTGCGGAGGGGGAGGCAGCACACCCTGTTCCTTGGCAGAGCGTAATCCCTAATCCTGGTGGAGATTTCACTGTGCTGTCTCGGCCTTGCTTTTGGAGTGGAGTTTTACCAACAGCAGTTAAGTAAAATAAATAAAAAGGCCTGTGCTTGCCAGTGCTAGCGAGGCTGAGCCAGTGATTGGCAAAGCGGCACCATTAATTACAGCTCGGTGCTGCTGCCAGCCTGCCTGCTTCAGGAAAGGTGGTGGCAGAGCGCCGGGGAAGCCAGAGGGAGAGGGGGAGTGCGTGGGGAAGGGGGAGACGTGGGAGGGCAGAGCGGGGGGAAACGTGGTCCCGAGCGCCGGGGGGGGATTGTGCCGCGGTGGGTGGGAGCGGCACGGATACCCATCTACCCGCCGAGTGCCCATGCGTGCACGGGAGCCCACGCGTGCACGCACGTGTGCATGCACATGCTTTGCGGGAAGCCGTGTTTTCTGGGGGGGCGAGGACTGAAGGCTGTGATCTCAGTGAGGTTGCTCCAGTACTTTCGCCCGGCGATGCTCGCAGCTTTAATTAGTTGGTGGAGAGGCTGTGTCGGTGCTGCTGAGGGCCGGGCAGGGGTTTGGTGCTGGGGGTTCCTCGTGCCGGGAGGACGGGCGCAGAGCGGCGAGGGTTGAGCGCGGAGGTAGCGGAGGCGGCTTTGAAGTTCCCGGATGCCTTTGAACCGCTAGTGAAGATCGTGGAAATTGGAGGGTTGCAGACTCTCCTGATGGGAAGAGCTCGTTACAGTGCTTTGTTCGTCGGCATCACCTCTGGGCAGGCAGGGATGTGCTCCCATGGGATGGAGCCCGTTTTGTGGCCGCATGGCCATGCCGTGCTGTGCCACCAGCCAGCCTGCTCCTCCCCGGATGCTGTTGCCGTTCAGCAGGGAGTGATGCCGTTCCCGTCGCGGTTCAACACCGAGGACTGCCCGGTCCTTCCTTACCCTCGTGCCCTTGTCCCGAGCCATCCTCATGTTAGGAATTCTTACGGAACGTGTATTTTCCACAGCCTATTAAAAGAACACTGCCGGGTTAAAAACTGTGTCTCTCAAAACCCAAATCTCCTTTACTTTGCTATTAATCGTTTTTCAGATTATTAATGCCAGCGGGGTTTAGTGCCGCCTGTTTATCACTTTTGGGGCTGGTTGGTTGTTTCTGGCTTTGCCTGGCCGGAGAGGGGCGGCCACAGCCGAGCAGAAGCGCGACAGTCAGAAGCCGGCCCCCGCCGTGCCGGGAGGATGGAGCTGGACCAAGTCCCTGCCGAAATCTCCATTCAGGCGAAGCATCTTCAGGGAAACAACCTGTTTGTGTGGCGCGAGCGGGGCTGGTGTGAAGCAGTGCCTTTTCCTGCTGTGCCGCGGCTGCTAGCGAGGGAGAGGCGAGCCCTGGTTGGATCCTGCCGGTTACCGGAGCCAGGAGGGATGCGATGGCAGCGATGGAGAGGGACCGTGCTCTGACTGCCGAGGACGGGGAGCCCTGGATGTCGCTTCTGCACAGTCGCTGCTCGGCTCTGTGATGGCTCTTTAAAAGCTTTAATTAAAAACCCACCCCCTTCCCCATTCCCCGGGCGGGGAACAAAGGCAAATGGAAGGGGCTGGAGCGGGTGCTGCAGCGGGCGAGCGTGCCAGCCTGTGCCAGCCAACCTCTAGGTGCCATCCCCGTCCCTGGGGAGCAGCGCCCGCTCCCGCAGCAGTTCAACAAGGCGTTTGGGTGCAGCAGGTCCCTGGGGGCACCCGGCACCCCCCCCCCCATCCGCAGGCTTTGCCACCGGTGCCGGGATGCAGATGCCGGTGCCAGGTGGTTTCTTCTGCATGGACCGAGGCCGTTTCGGAGGGGCGATGGGCAGCGGGGCTGTGCCCTGGCACCCCGGCAAGGCTGGGCTCGCCCTTGCCGGAGCACACCGACGGCGATGCTGTGGGGTGCGAGGTCCTCGCCACCGTGCCGGGTGGGGGGTGACGGTGGCCCCTTCTCAAACCGCTTGGCAACTCCCGCTGGGTGACTGGGTGCCCCAGATGTTAAACATCTTCTCGGGCCCAGCTTGCAGCTCAATGAAATATTTTCACTGCAGCAGCAACAGCAAGCACTGCAGGGAGCGGGGCTGGTGCTGAACGAGCTGTATCAGATTTGATCTGCTCTTAACGAGCCCTGGCCTTCAGGAGCAGCTACAGCACGGTGCCGGGCTCTCGGGCAGCCGCAGCGTTGGGCCCGGCAGGTTTTTTGGGGTGGGGGGAGGCTCCCCGTGGTCCAGAGCACCTGGGTCTTGCACGGTGCCGTGTTTAAAACGCGGGAAGCCCGGGGAGGCACAGCAGCGGATTGCCCAGCCGTGCCCATCCCCGCTGAGCTTCCCAGGAGCCGGTTTGCCCCAGCGGCAAGCTGGCCACCGGCAGGAGCCGGGCAGGAGGGACGGACAGACGGATGGCGGTGCCGGAGTATCCTTCCTTGCTGCTCCCGGGCGAAGGAAGCAAGCACCATCTTGTGTCCCTGCCAGGCTGCAGGAGCCCCAGGAGCTCGCTGCAGAACGGCAGCGTGTCCCTGCCTGACCTCCTCCTCCTCTGCCTCCTCCTCCTCCTCCTCCCATCCCCAGCTCTCCCGGAGCAGTGGAGGGCTGTGACTCGCCGGGGGACCCCAGATCCTTGCTGGGTACTGGAGGAGCATCAGTGGGGGATGCCCATGGGGCTCCCCGCTCTGGCTGCCCTTTGGCTCCCCGCTGCTGCTGCCACAAGTGGGGGGGTCTCCTGCTGAATTCCCCAGGGTCTCCCAGGGGTGGAAGTGGCTGCAGGAAAGTGAGGTTTTCTTTTGCCCCAGATCTCCCTGCTTACATCAGGGGGTCCTGCCTGGATCCGACCCCAGGCCTGGCTGTTTCCACTGGCTCCATCCCAACTCCTTTCTCCCCATGCCTGCGTGCCGCTGGTGGGGGCCGGCTGCCGGCACCGAGCCCCCGTGCTGCCGGGGCAGCGGGAGCCAGCGCCAGCCTGTTGCATGAGAGCCGGGTTATTTTTAGCTCTCTAATGTGCCTGTTGTGGCTTCGGCGCAGGCTCGGCCGAGGCTCATGCTCCCTCCCCGATGAGCAGGGGGATGCCCTGGTACCAGGGCCTCAGCCAGGGGTGATTTGGGGGCAGGAGATGTTCTTTGGGGATGGAGAAGAGCATTCCTGCGTCATGCCGAGCACTCGGCATCCCTCACACATAACTGGGACGGAGGGGAGCGGGGCCCTCGGTGATTTTGGAAATCACCCCCTGGAATGGTATCTGTCCCTTGCAGTCACCCTGCCATCCCTGGGGCTGCCCCCTCGCTGCCGCTGCCCCGGGCGCAGGCTGGCCCGGCAGAGCGATGCCAACACACGCGCGCGGTGGCCTCGGCCTCTGTAGAGCCACGCTCTGGTCCTGCTTAATAAGGCCACCGTGTGCATTATTTTATTAATGAGTTATTAAAAAGCTATCCACGGCGATGCTGCTGCGTACCCAGCGTGGTGTCCAAGAAATATGTACTTTAACGATCGCTCGCCCTGTGCCGGGCTCTTGGCAGCGGGTGGGGGACACACCATGCTATTGGGGTGACCGTGCACCCCCCAGCACATCGCCCCAGACTCCTTCACTGAGGAGCCGGCCTGTCCCCACGGTGCTCTGGGGCACCAGCAATAGCTACAAGGCGTTTTATAGCCCCGTCTGGGCAGAAGCTCTTTGGTGGCTTTTTGCCCAGGTTGTGCTTGGCCGGCTCTGGCGGGTGAGCCGAGGGCAGGGGGGGTCACTGCGGTGGGGGTCCGCCGGCTGCGGGGTGGGAGCCAGGTCTCCGCTCTGGTAGTTTTGGGGTAAAGTCCCCGGTCTGTGCTGCCCGCTCCCCAACCTGGGGGCTGCCTTGGCACAGCCTGGGGGACGGGACGGGGGTCTCCGATGGCTGTCCCCTGCCTGCAAAGTGGCGGCTGGGGACACGGACCAGCCGCGATGGTGCTCCCACACCGGCCGGGGCTTCGGTGCAGGATGCTGACCTCCCCGTACCAGCTCCGCACTCCCCCGACACAGCGGGGCGGCCGCAGCGGCGTGCCTCCCGGTAAGCGTCTGTCTGTCTGTCTGTCCGTCTGTCTCTCCCCCCAGGGCAAATGCCATAGGATGACCGCTGCTGGTCCCCTCTTACTGGCTGTGATATCGTCTCTCCTGTGGCTCACGCGGGGCTTCGACCCGGCTCCCAGCGCCTGCTCCGCTCTGGCCTCTGGCGTCCTCTACGGCTCCTTCTCCCTCAAGGACCTCTTCCCCACCATCTCCTCCGGCTGCTCCTGGACCCTGGAGAACCCCGACCCCACCAAGTACTCGCTCTACCTCCGCTTCAACCGGGAGGAGCAGGTCTGCACCCACTTCTCGCCCATGGTGCTGCCGCTCGACCACTACCTGGCCAACTACACCTGCGACCCCCGCGGCGAGGCCGCCAGCCCCCCGCCCGCCCGCCAGCGGCCAGAGGAGGAGGAAGAGGAGGAGGAAGCCGAGCTGGAGCTGTGCGAGGGCGCGGGGCCCTTCACTTTCCTCCATTTCGACAAGAACTTTGTGCAGCTGTGCCTGGCGGCCGAGCCCGAGGCGGCCCCCCGCCTCCTGGCCCCCCAAGCCCTGGAATTCCGTTTCGTGGAGGTGCTGCTCATCAACAACAACAACTCCAGCCAGTTCACCTGCAGCGTGCTCTGCCGCTGGCTGGAGGAGTGCCTGCAGGCTCCCGGCGCCCGCCGCTGCGGCTTCACCCACGCCGGTTGCAGCTGCCAGGCGGAGAGCCCGCCGGCACCCCGGCGCAACGGCACGCGGCACGCCG
>NW_010972953.1:2632847-2640535 GCF_000737465.1 Haliaeetus leucocephalus | reverse complement strand
GGCTCCAGGGGCACCTCGCTGGAGCGACGGCCGGGCTCGGTGGAGCCGCAGCTCGCTCTGCCCTCGCTGCGGTCCGGCCGGCCTCGTTAGTGCCGCTCCCCGCCGTGCCGGCCCCGGTTGTTTGCCACGGTTGCTCTGGCACAGCCTGCGTGGCCCCGGAGCCTTGCTCGTCGCTTCCCCGGCACAAGGCTGCTGCTCGCCTGACTGCGAGCCCGGAGCAGGAGCCCTATCACTCTGCATTGGTGGAGATGTGGAAAACAATTTGCAGGTAAAATGACCCTTTCCCGTGGCAAATTACCCTTGACTGCTGCAGCCTGGGCGCTTGTTATTCCAGGCAGGATGTCACGGCACGGCGGCACGGCGCGGCCGGGCTATTAACCAGGCGGAATGAAGCCATTTGCTTGTTACGGAATTGCAGAAACCTCAAGCGAAGATAAAGCAGCCGTGCTCGCCAGCGCCCTGGGCACCGGGGTCGGGCTGCCCGTGGCCAGGAGCCATCTCACCCAAGCGCTCCCTTCGCCTGTGGGGCATCTCTGCCGAGCCTGGCGAGGTGAAGCAGGGGTTTTGAGGCACATCTGGCCAGATGTTCCCCCGTGCCAGGCCCGGGTGATGCACGGGGAGGAGCAATCCCCAACTTAGCTCTGTGGAGTCTTTATCCAGCAGATTAGGAGGTGGTGATGGGCTGTGGGTATATATATAATTTCATTGGGCTTTAGCATTTATTTCAGGAGCTAAATGTCATTAGAGGCAGATCCCCTGACTAAATCCCCAGTCCGTTACAGCTGCAGGGTTATAAATCGCCTCATCCCAAGGGGAGCTGCCTGAGCTGATTTTTTTTTCTTTTTTTTCTTCCTTTTTTCACCTTTAAATGCAACTCCACATGGACAGTTAAGAGCTCAGTGCTGGGTTCAGATGCCATCCCCCAAGGTCAGCCTGGCCTAGGGATGCTGCAGGGGCTGACACCCGCCGTGGGGCTGCCTGGGGAGCACTGGGTGCTGCAGGTGTGGAGCGGGGCTGCAGGATGCTCCATCCCCTCGAGAAGCGAGGAGATTCTAAACTTCCCCGTGGCTGGTTTGCTCGGGGTTAGTAACACCGAGCACGGCTTAAAGAGAGGATGCCGGGGCTGGGTGCTGGAGAGGGGGGGTCCCTGCAGACCCGGCACGCTCAGGCACCGAGCCGCCTGCCGCCTTTCTATGAACCGGCACGCCGACCAGCCGCAATGGCGAGAGCGTGAACTCCCGCTCCTTCCCCAAATTACATCTGACATTCAATTAAAACCTGGAGGTGCCCGGAGGTACAATGTTATTGCGGCGCCGGAGCTGCAAGGGTAATGCGCTACCTCGGCCGCCCCGTTGCACTGTGCCGTTGCCAGCCGGGGCGAGCCCCCGCACCGTGTTTCCACCCCCCCCCCTTCCCCAAAAAGGCGTTCGCCTGCATCACCGGGCCGGGCTGCGGGGTTGCAGGGCTGGAGCACAGAGCGGCCTTCATGGCAGCGAAGGGGGGGGGTCCGGGGCTTCCACCTGGCCTCCCCCCCGTCGCTTTGCGGGGTGGAGAATGGTCGCCTTTCAGGGTGGCGGTGGCAGGCAGGGCCGGGGGGCTGAATGGCGCTTGTGAGCCGAGCCTTGGCGGGCGCCCAGCGCTGATCTCACCGGCTCTCCTCCGCCGAGCGCGCCGCAGCCGCGCAGCGACGCGGGGCTTGGCACCCGCCCGGCCGCTCGCCGGGCCTCCCCGCTCCCACCCATGGTGGCAAACCCCCCCTCCCCCCCTCCCCGGGGGTCCCCGAACCGTCCCCTCCGTGACGCAGCTCTCCCACGGGACCCGGGGAGGGGGACGACGTGGTGGGAGACGGGGAGATGCAGCCCCCGGTGCGATGCGGTGCTGGGTCCACGCGGGCGGGAAGCTTGGATGGGTGTGGGGACGGGGTCGAAAATTGGTGGGGTGACATGGGGTGCATTGCAGCCGTGCAATGGCAGGGGGGGGTGACTTTGGAGGGCATACACCCCCCGCAGAGCTTGCGGCGCTGGAGCCGAGCGGTTCCAGCTGTGGGGCTTGCTCTGGGCTGCATTCCCCTTTTGCCCTCAAACCCATCACCCTTTAGAAACCAGCCCCCGGGGAGGTGATGCCGGGATGGGGCCGGGGCCACGACTGGCCTTGGGGGACATCGTGAGGTCCCCAGAAGAACCCCCCTGCCCTTCCAGCCCCTTCCAGTGCCACGGCGTTGGACGCTGGGGGACCCCCAGGGCAGGACTGGGTGCCGGAGCGGAAGGTGCTAGGGACGGCCGTAGCCGCCCCGCAGTGACGGCTGGGGATTTAGTGCTTTCCGAAGGAAATTGAATTTGGTGTCTCTGTCGAACACAGCCGGGGAGAGCGCCCTCGTATATCCTCGGGATTTATGGTTTTCCCCGGGCGCTCACCGTGACGTGCGTAATTCTGCCGTGCCACTGATGGGGGTGGGCGGCCCCGCGGGGAGCTCAGCCCCACGGCCTGACAGACCCCCCCAGGGCAGCCCCTCGGCTTCTCCGGGTCCGTCTGCACCCCCCCCATGCCACGGAGCGGGATGCATGGGAAGAGGAGCCAAGGGTGCCTGGCTGCACCGGCGGTGACGGCGAGGAGCCCATGCAGGGAAAGGGCCTGTGCAGGGGTTACGCTGCGTTGAAGGCAAAAGTCAGTAAATTTGGGTCTGGTTTATGGTACTAATAAGTGTCAGTGCAGGCAGTGCTCCCTGCCTGGGGCTCGTATATCACGTCTGTGTGTTGCAACGGGAGCCACGGCATGCCCAAAGCATGGCTGGGGGCTCCCCCGCCAATGCCAGGTGTCCCCATGTCACCTCCCCGCTGTCCCCTGGGGACATCACCAGGCTCAGCCGGCAGTGCCGGGGCAGCTCGGCGAGGCGGTTGTGCCATCGCTGGCTGCTGTCCTGGCTGGCACAGCAGCGAGGTGCCCATGGTACGTTTTGGGGGTCCACGTGCCCGAGGTGGCGTCGATGGTGCCCAGGGGAGCCCCCGCTGCTTCCCACGGCACACGGCATCCACCGGCAGCAGCCGCCCCGGTGCTGCCGTGCTGTGCCTGGGGCAAGCGCGTGGGAACTCGCCAGCATCCTCCATCCAGATATGGGGACAAGGGACCCTGCTGCAGGACAGGGGGGTGGCCCAGGGGGTGTGGGGGAGGCTGGGGAAGGGACCCCCACCCTGTGCCCGCAGCTGCACCTCCCGCCAAGCCCTCCACATGCCAGTTAATTTCACGCCAAGTGCTCTTGATGGATCTCTTGTTATTTTTGGTGAGCCGAGCCATAAATTTGTGCCACCTCACTGCAGCAAGCTGTTAAGCGGGGACGGGAGAGCACCTCTGCCCAGCACGGCGGGGGCGCGGGCACCCTGGCCGCGCCAGGGACGTGGCAACCCGGGCCGTGCTCCAGCTGCAGCCCCTGTGACGGGGGGTGACGTGTTTGGGGGAGCTGTGACATGTTTTTTTCGTCTGTGAGTGTGCTCAGCCATGCTCAACCGTCTCTTGCCCTCGGGGATGCCACGCAGCGCTCAGTGTGGGGCCAGGCATCCCTGTATCCCCCCTGCAATGTCCCCTGACCCACAGTGGCCCATCCACATCCGTGTCCCCGTTCCCTGCCCGCTCTCACCGGAGCCCTTCTCTCTTCCAGGCAATGCGGTCGAGGAGAACCAGAAGGTGAAAACCCAGTGGCCACGGTCAGCGGACGAGCCAGGCGTCTACATGGCCCAAACAGGTACTGGTGCTGCTCCGGTACGAGGACAGGCACAGGACGCTGGCGGTGCTGGGCTCGGGTGCCTAGCCATGGGCAGGGGTGATGGAGATGGAGCGACTCAATTTGCTTCCTGCCCACAGACCAACTTAATTTGCTCCATTTATACATTTTTCCTTTACACCTTCCTCCGAGGGTTGTAAAGCAAAAAAAAAAAAAAAATCCATTAATTGTTTAGTTCAAATGTATTTATTTGGCAAATCCATCTGGGTAATTTGAGAGTGCTGCTGCCCCCTCCCCAGCCCCCCCTGATTTATGGTCGGAGGGCTCAGAGGCGAGCGGGAGATGGATGAGCCCTGGCACCGGGAGAGGAGCTCCGCTCCGTGTGCCTGGCATGCAGATCTCCTCCCGGCAGCGCTCGGATGCTCATGGGGGTCCTGTCCCCCCTGGGAGCTGCTGGGCAGAGTGTGGGGTGACCCCAGTGGTGGCCCGGTCCGGCCCTGGGGTCCCCGTGTGACGCGGAGCAGCCACGGGACGTTGTCACCTCTGTAGGAGCCCTGCTCCGGAGCCTGAGCCCTGCCTATCTCCAGGACAAATTGTCCCCTTCGGAGCCCTCCTCCATATATTCCTTTTTAATTTAAACTGATGGCCTTTTCTTCTGGCCTGTCCAATAGCTTCAGAGACATCATCAAGCTTAATAAGGGCCGGGTTGTTGTAAATGTCAATGCTGTGCCTCGGTGGGGAGAGGGAGCTGTGCCGGGCTGCCCGTGCTGCCTGCGCTGCCCGGGCTGGATGTTATCCCTCGTGCCAGATGTGATCCTGTGCCCCGACCCCTTCTCCGTGTGCCGCTGGTGCTGGGTCTGGAGGGTGACATGGGCTCCTTCACCCCACTTACGTCCTCAGCATCATCCCTGTCACCCACGGCACAACATCCTCATCCCTACGCTCACGGGTGCTGCCCGGCTATTTTCCCGGCCCCCCACGGGGGCTCCGCTCACGGCACCTTCCCCGGTTCCCCCCCCACCGGAGAAGTCGCCGGCTCTTAGGCTTCGTGTCTCCCGCAGGGGACCCGGCGGCGGAGGAATGGTCCCAGTGGAGCGTCTGCTCCCTGACGTGCGGGCAGGGATCCCAGGTGCGGACGCGCTCCTGCGTCTCCTCGCCCTACGGGACGCTGTGCAGCGGGCTGCTCCGGGAGACGCGGACCTGCAATAACACGGCTACCTGCCCAGGTATGGGGGGGGGAGGGTACATGGGCATTAGGGGGGGCTTCGCTACCCGTTGTGGGGGTGCCCATCGCTGGCTGGGCTCTGGGGTGATGCCCAAAGGGCTGAGCGGGTGGGTCGCTGGGGAGAGCAGGGACTTGTGTTGCTGGGGGGGTTTCTGGAGATGGGGGGGTCTCTTGTAGGTGGGGGGTGGCTGAGGAGGGTGGCTCTGTGCAGCAGCGCTGTCGTGGAAGCAGGCGTTGCCCATCCCGTGCTGGGTTGCTCCGAGCCCCGTTGGCATCCTCTCATCGTCTCGCCTTCCCGGCTGTACCAGCTCTTGGGAAACCACGTGGGGAGCAGCAAACCGGGGGAGGCATCTGGAATGGGTGCCCCAGCACCCCATGCCCCGCCACCGGTGCTGCTGCCGGGGGTTTTGCTTTGGGAGCAGCTCGGCCGGCAGCCCCTCTCCATCCTCCTTCCCAGCAAACTTGGGGCTTCCCCAGGGTGTCTTCGAGGCTTTGTGCTGGGGGAGAAGCAGGGGCTGGAGCCTGTGCCGGGGGACTCGGGACCAGGCAGCTGCCTGGCCTGGCGTGGTGGGGGTTCCCCACTCGTGTGGGGCAGGATGGGGCCAAGCTTCTCCGTGCTTCGAGGCAGGTCGTGGGCAGGAGTGGGCAGGCAGGGTGCCGGGGGTCTCACTGGGCCATATACTGGCCCGTTTGTCTGCGGTGGTATCCGTTCGTCTCACGTGGGACACTGGGAATCAGAGGAGCCTCGGGGTGCTGCAGTGGCAGCCGGGCTGCCCTGTCTGAACCTGGGATGTTTTGGGGGCTTTGCACCCCCAAAACACGCCGGTGCCTGCTCCCCTCCGTACCGGGGAGTGCAACCCCGTCCCATCACTCCAAGGACATCGCAGCTCGCGGAGGAGCATCCTTTAGGATGCTCGTGCGCCGTGCGGGTCCCTGCTCCCTTCCTGGGTGAGCTGAGCTCCCGTGGGTGCGACACGTGCGAGGGGCGACCGTGCCCGGTGTGTCGACACAGGTTGGGGTGAGCTGGGCTGTGCGTGGGTGCGGGGGGACGTGTGCCGCCGGTGCCGGGACCCCAAAAGGGAGGCTGGAGCAGGGCAGGGAGTGGTAGTGGGCAGCGCTGCCTGCTCGGGGCCCTTGGGGTTTGGGCTCGGGTGCGATGGTGGGGCAAGCGGTGCCGGCGGGACACGGAGGGGAGCCGGGGACTGTGCCCGGCTCTGCCACAGTGCCCCAGGGGTCTGCAATGGCCAGGACCCCTCGGTGCCAGGAGGAGGAGGAGGCTGGAGCCCCACGGGGGGCCGGGAGCGTGGGGCGACGGGGCTGTGCTGTGTTGCAGTTCACGGCGTGTGGGAGGAGTGGTCCCCGTGGAGCCTGTGCTCGGTGACCTGCGGGCGAGGGTCCAGGACCAGGACGCGGCGGTGCGTGGCCCCGCGGCACGGAGGGAAAGCCTGCGAGGGCCCCGAGCTGCAGGCCAAGTCCTGCAATATTGCGAGCTGCCCGGGTCAGTACCTCCCTCTCCCCCTGCTCCTTCTTCCCCCCCGGGAACACCAGGAGACCGGCACCGGCCGAGAGCCAGGGCCGTGCTCCCGGCGTGGGGCTGCGGTGCTGCGAGGGACGGGTGGCATCGGCATGGGGACCCGGGACAGCCCGTGGGCACGTGGGTGCTGTGACATGGGGTGCACCCTCCTGTCCCGCTGGAAACCAGGATGGAGAGCCGGCTCCATCGGCCATGCCGGGGGGCTCGAGGCCCCACCGTGGGCAGGGGGAACCAGCCTGGGGACCGTGGAGGAGCCGGCTCCTTCTCCTCCCATCTGCTGCGGCTGACTGTCCCCCCGCAGCAGGCACAGCGCTGGCACCAGGGTGGCACAGGGACGTCGTGGGGCACCGGGGAGGTGGCGAAAGGGGTCGGCTGCAGGGTCTGTCTGTGTGCGGGTGGCACCGCCATCTCCATCCTTTCCTCCTGTGTGCCAGGCGTGGCCGTGGGGTTTCTGTGGTGATGGCCAGGGATGCCACGTCAGGGCCAGCATCCCCGTGGGGACCCCACGTGCGGCATGGGGAGGCCGGCGGTGGGCTGGGAGCAGGAGGGAGCGTGGGAGCTGAGGGGTGCGTGGGGCGCACTCCCTCTGCAGCAGCTCCGGCGGGGACGTGCCACCCACGGCACATGGCTTTTGCCACAGCAGCCCCGTGGAGATGCTGCTGGCGTGATGGAAGCTCACGGCAGCTCCTTCCCCGCCTGCCCTGGCCCTTTCGGCATCACTGGGGCTCATGGCTTTGGCGGGGAGCGATGCCGGGGTTGAGCGAGTGCGGCCGTGCGGCAGGGCTGGGCGTTGCGGTGCAGCAGGGCTGCAGGAGCAGCCGCTCGGCACGTGGGAACCAGTCCTGGTGACGGTCCTCCCCGGCCGGGGCACGATTTGGCGCCGGCTATTGAGGTCGGCACGGGAGGAACCGGCGCGTCCATAGGTTGGACCCGTTGCACGGAGAGCCCGGCGTGGGTTGCGGGGAGCTGGGGGCCATGTGGCCGAGGGGCCGCTGGCCGGTGGGACCTGACGCCGCTCTCGCTTGTCCCCGCAGTGGAAGGGCAGTGGCTGGAGTGGGGCGCCTGGAGCCGCTGCTCCGTCACCTGCGCCAACGGCACGCAGCAGCGGACGCGCAAGTGCAGCGTCTCGGCCCACGGCTGGGCCGAGTGCCGGGGGGCCCACGCCGACGCCCGGGAGTGCTCCAATCCCACCTGTCCCAGTAAGGCCCCGCGCG
>NW_010972953.1:2631822-2632837 GCF_000737465.1 Haliaeetus leucocephalus | reverse complement strand
GGGATGCCGGGGATCAGCAGCCACCCCATTCGTGCCGGTTGGTCCCTCCAGGCGCATCCCAGCCGGAGGAGCCAGGGATTTGTTCTGTGCCCTCCCTGCTGTGTCGCGCTGGGGGGAACCCGTCGGCGCTCCGGTGGCTGCAGGTCCTGGCGTGCTTTGGGCGTGCGAGCACGTGTGAGCTCTCGTGTCGTGCACAGGGGGCAGCTCGTGGGGCCGGGGCTGGCTCTGGGGATGGGGGGACACCAGGCAGGGGGGTAGTCAGGCGAAAGGATGGACCCCGTCCTCGTCCTGTCCTTCAACCCCATCCTTGTCTTTCGACCTCCCCGGCATCGGTCGCAGGCGTGGAGGCAGGCGGTTGCTGCGCCGGGGCAGCTGGAGGGAGGGAGCAGCTCTGCCGTGCACCCAAGGGTGCCCTTGGGCTGCCGGCTGGGCGACTGCACAGGGATGTCGGTCTTGTCTAAAGAGATCTAAATCATCGATCCATGGATTTCATACCCCGCGGGGCTTCCAATTCGCGGCACGGGGGGCAGTCCCCGCTGGGCCCCGTCAGCCCGTCCCTGTCCCCCTGCGTGCCGGGTGCCGCTCGCCATGCCGAGATGGGCATCCCATGGTGTCCCCGCCCCCACAGCCGACAGCAAGTGGGGTCCCTGGAACCACTGGAGCCTCTGCTCCAAGACCTGCGACACCGGCTGGCAGCGCCGCTTCCGCATGTGCGAGGGCACCGGTGTGCAAGGCTACCCCTGCGAGGGCACCGGCGAGGAGGTGAAGACCTGCAATGAGAAGAAGTGCCCAGGTAAGGGGCAACACCCCCCCTCCCAACCCCGGTGCCCATCACCCTGCGTCTGGGCCGCGCCTGACCTCTCTTCTTGCCCCCCCGCCACCCCAGCCTACCACGAGATGTGCAAGGACGAGTACGTCATGCTGATGACCTGGAAGAAAACAGCTGCCGGCGAGATCATCTACAACAAATGTCCCCCCAACGCCACGGGTGAGGGGCGCGGGGCGAGCACCCCCC
>NW_010972953.1:2620878-2631812 GCF_000737465.1 Haliaeetus leucocephalus | reverse complement strand
CCCCCCCAAAACCCCCACACCCTGGAGCAGGGGGGCAGGGGACGGCGGGTGGTATCGGGGTGCCAGGCAGTGCCGCCCGTCCTCGACGTGCCGGCGAGGCGGTTCCCGTGCCGGCGTCGAACCCGATTCTCCCGCACAGGGTCCGCCAGCCGCCGGTGCCTGCTGAGCCCCCACGGGGTTGCCTACTGGGGTGTGCCCAGTTTCGCCCGCTGCATCTCCCACGAGTACCGATACTTGCATCTCTCAGTAGGTGCACGCTCTGGCGCGGTCCCCCCACCACCCCGTCCCCGTCGCTGGGGGTCTGCCCCATCCCTGGGCAGGGAAACCCAGCAGCCGCCTTGCTTCACCGGCTGGCTACCACATGGGGAAACTGAGGCAGGGCTTCCCAGGCATGGCTGGGGAAAAAGAGGAAAGAAAGACCCCATCCTTGAGCTGGGGGGGAGGACCTCCGTCCAAGCTGTGCTCCTGTGTCCTTGGGAAATGGCTCTCGGGATGGGAAGGACCCCCCCCACAGACCCCCAAGTCCCGCTACTGCCCTAATAAGTGCAATTAGCTCTGCAGTGTCCCCACTGCCCGGGCTCTGGGGATGGTGAGGGACCGGGGGACACAAGGCAGTGCTGGTGGCTGAGTGACACCGGTGTGTCCCCCCCGTACAAGCTGCGGGAGCACCTGGCCAAGGGGCAGCGGGTGCTGGCGGGTGAAGGCATGTCGCAGGTGGTGCGGAGCCTGCTGGAGCTCATGGCCCGCAAGACCTACTACAGCGGGGACCTGCTCTTCTCCGTGGAGATCCTGCGCAACGTCACCGACACCTTCAAGAGGGCCACCTACACCCCGTCCTCTGAGGACGTGCAGGTAGCCGGTGGGGGACGGCGAGGGACACCCCCCCGGGGAGGTGGCGGCGGTCGGTCCCCGGACCCCAGCCCCGCTGAGCCCCGTCCCCGCAGCGCTTCTTCCAGGTGGTGAGCTACATGGTGGACGCGGAGAACCGGGACAAGTGGGAGGATGCCCAGCAGGTGAGTGGCACGGGACACGGGCGGGTGGCCCGGGGCAGCCGGGATATCCCCACCGTGGGGACAGGTCCCGGCGGCTGCGGAGCTGGTCCCTCGCCCGCAGGTCTCGCCTGGCTCTGTGCACCTGATGAAGGTGGTGGAGGACTTCATCCACCTGGTGGGGGACGCGCTGAAGGCTTTCCAGAGCTCCCTCATCGTCACCGACAACCTGGGTGAGCGGCTGGGTGGGCACGGGGGCTCGGTGGGCACAGGGAGCCGGCCGGTGACGCCCGCTCTGCCCTGGCAGTGATCAGCATCCAGAGGGAGCCCGTCTCCGCCGTCTCCAGCGACATCAACTTCCCCATGAAGGGACGCCGGGGCATGAAGGATTGGGCCCGCAGCTCCGAGGACAAGCTCTTCATCCCCAGGGAGGTGCTCAGCCTCGCCTCTGCCGGTGAGGCAGGGCTGGGGCCGCAGGAGCGAGCACGCTCTGCGTGTGCGTGCACACGTGCGAGCGAGTGTGCACCTGGGGCTGTGCAGGAGCGTGCACGTGTGTGAGCATGCGCATGTGAGTGCCCGCGCATGCACATCTGGGAGTGCGCGTGTACGTGCACGTGTGAGCATGCGCGTGTGAGTGCCCACCTCTGTGCACGTGCGTGAGCGTGCACGTCTGGGAGTGGGCATGCGTGTACCTGGGTGAGCATGCACATGTGAGTGCGCATCTGGGAGCGTGCACATGCGTGAGTGTGCACATGCGTGAGTGTGCACGTGTGTGAGCATGCACACGTGAGTGCACATAGGGTGCTGTGCACATCAAGCTTGTGCATGTGTGTGTGTGAACGTGTGTGAGCTTGCATGTCGGGGGCTGTGCATGTGTGAGAGCACACGTGTGTGAGCCCGCAGGACACCTCCTGCCAGCCCACGTGCCTGCATGTGTCCGTGTGTGCCGTGCCTGTGTCAGGGAGGGGGTTGCGCGTTCCCTCACACGTGTGGGGGGCAGACGCGTGGGCTCTCACGTGTGCGTGTGCGCTCGCTGAGCCCACGCGTGTGCCGGGCGCTGGATCACGGCGCCGCTCTCCCTTCCCCTCTCTCTGCAGAAACGGATGAGTCGTCCCACTTCGTCATCGGGGCCGTGCTGTACCGCACGCTGGGACTGATCCTGCCCCCGCCCAGGTGAGTGGGGCTGCCCGCTGTCCCCCCGCGCTGCGTCCCCATCCCTGTGACAGCCAGTGCCCCTCCCTGCAGGACCCCCCTGGCCGTCACCTCCAAGGTGCTGATGGTGACGGTGCGCCCGCCGACCAAGCCGGCGGAGCCCCTCGTCCTGGTGGAGCTCTCCCACATCATCAACGTGAGTGTCCCCTCGCCGTGTCGCCTCTCGGTCCCGCGTGGGTCCCACCGGCCCCTTCGCCCCAAGGCGCTGAGAGCCGGGCAGGGGCCAGCAGCTCCCAGCTGGTGGCCACAAGTACTCGGCTCCGTGCCCACAGTGGGGACGTTGCCAGCGCTGGGGGAGCCAGGCAGGTCCCCCAGGGGCCAAATACCCCCCTGAGGGTGGGAGAAGGGCAGGGGTGAAGTGCTAACCCATCCCTCTGTCCGCAGGGCACATCCCACCCGCAGTGCGTCACCTGGGACTACTCAAGGACGTGAGTGGGGGACAGGGACGCCCTGGACGTGCCCTGGCTGGCGGGCAACGCCGGGCGATGGAGCTGGGCTTATCCCAGTGCTCCATCGGTCACTGGGGAGCTGGTGGGAGGGATGGGGAGCGGGGCCAGTCCCTTCCCTCTGACTGCGGGTGAATTGTGCTGCCACGGGATCGATCTGGCTCCGCGTGACGCCGGGGACGGATGCCGCCAGCCTGCCAGATGCGATTTGTTAGCGCGGAGCCCGGCGCTTTGGCAGCAGCGAGGGAAAGTAGGGCACGGCGGGGGGAGCGGGGGGCACTGCGGGGTGGGGGGCAGCAGTGCTGGCCCCCCCTCCCTCCTCCCCAGGTGCCCTCTGCACCTCAGGGTCACTGGTTCCAGTACAGCTCCCCGTGTTGTTGGGGAGGCCCTTGGTTGCGATGAGTGGTGGCAGGTCTCAGCCTGGCCCCGGGGAGCTGTGTCCCCAGCTGTCCCACAGACCCAGTTCCCCGTTTCCTCGCCTTGCTGGGAGCTGTGGCTGCTCTCCCTGTGCGTGGCCAGCGTCACCGCAGGGCACGCCCTCCCAGATCCTTCCCGGGGGGGGGGTCCCATGGTGGGAGAGTTATCCGTGGCAGGAGGGCAGGAGCATCGCCTGCTCCCAGGCAGGTCTGGCTTTGGGGTAGCACATCTCTGCCGTGTGAGCTGTGGCTTGTGCTGGGGGGGGATGTGGGTGCTGGGGGGCTCCCGGGACTGCTTCTGCCTGCCCTGGCACTGCCTCACCCCTCGCCCCCATCCATCTCCAGCACCTCTTCTCCCTGGCCTGGCCCCCTCCTTCTGCGGTTTGCCCCCCCCAAACCGAGGTGAGATGATTAAAAATCAAGCCTTCGTGTTGCACCGCTCCCCAGAGGGATCAGCACCGGAGCGGGCGGGGGCAACTGGGACAGGGATGGCTTCACCCCCTGCGATGGGCTCAGGGGATTAACCTGTCCCCTGGCAGTGCCCCCCCCCCAATCTGCTTCCCCCCAGGCAGAGGCCGGCAAAGGGTTAACTCGGGAGAGGCGCGAGGGGCTGCGTGTGTTTGATCATTTCAAATTGCTCTCCCTCGCTCTCGTCCCATTAATCAGGGATGCTGGCTTGGGAAACTGGGACACGGAGAGCTGCCAAACCCTGGAGACCCTCCCAGCGCACACCAAATGCCAGTGCCGCCAGCTCGCCACCTTCGCCGTCCTCGCCCAGCTGCCCAGAGACCTGGTAGGGGACACGACGGGGACAGGGATGACCCTACCGGGGACACGGGACATGGATGGGGGGGCGATTCCCGGGCTGCGGGGCCTGGCCGAGGTGGGGGTCCCCGGGGGAGGATGGGGATGGGCAGGGGCTGCGTTGCCTGCAGGCACCTCCACAGGGTGGGCAGGCCACTGGGAGGATGGGGGGGGGGGATCTCCCACCACCCAAAAAAAGGCCCCCTGCACCCCCTGGCACCCCAAGGGTGGGCTTGGGCAGGCAGGGGGCTGTCGTGATCAATAGGACTTGATATCGGCATTGCTGTATGCTAGGAGGGGAGGGGGCAGCCCCGGCCCCAGGCGTCCCCCCCCTGCCCCCCCAACCCCATTGCTATTCCACCCGCGTCCCCCGTCGGCATGGAGATGGGCACGGGTCCCCGGGAAGGCGCCTTGGCCGCGCCACCACTGCCACCGACCCCCTCCGGCACCCGGGGGGTCCCCAACCAGGGGGTATGAAGGGGCCCGGTGGGGGACAGGGGGCTGGCAGGGAGCAGCCATGGGGGGGCCGGGTTCAGCTGCTTCCCCCCCGCCCCGGTTCCCCACCAGGCCATGGACCCCTCGGGCACGCCGTCGGTGCCGCTGATGATCGGCTGTGCCGTCTCCTGCATGGCCCTGCTGACCCTGCTGGTGATCTACGCTGCTTTCTGGAGGTGACACGGGGACAGCTGGGGACCCCCAGGGTGGGGGGGGGGCACCTGGGGTGTGAGACCATGTGGGGAGGGGGCGGTGAAGCGGGGCACAGCGTGAGCAAAGGCTTGGCGTCGATGTAGTTAAATGCAACGTGGAGGGAAGAAAATAACCCAGGGTGGGAGAGGTGCCCGGGCTGCCTGGCACCGACCCTGACCCGGGAGAGCACCCGTCCGCCGGCAGCACCCCGGGGGGGGGACGTGGGACAGGCTGGCACCCCGGCCCCAAGCTGCTCCTGCCCGCAGGTTCATCAAGTCGGAGCGCTCCATCATCCTGCTCAATTTCTGTGTCTCCATCCTGGCCTCCAACATCCTCATCCTCGTGGGCCAGTCTCAGATGCTCAGCAAGGTGGGTGCCATCACCGTACCCCCCTCACGGGGGTCCCCGGGGTGGGTGCAGGGGCTGCGGTGGAGTCAAAGCCCTCTCTTCCCGGCCGGTCACCTCGTCCCTGCTGGCTCCCAGCAGCAGATTGGATTTGGATTAACTCGATCTCGGGATTAAATCCTTTGCGCTGGTGGTTTTGACACAAACCTCGCGTGGGAGTTTAACCACCGCGGTGCCAGGCACGTGGCCGCGGTGATGCCACGATGCCTTCCCCCTTGACGTGCCCGCATCCCCGCAGGGTGTTTGCACCATGACGGCCGCCTTCCTCCACTTCTTCTTCCTCTCGTCCTTCTGCTGGGTGCTGACGGAGGCCTGGCAGTCCTACCTGGCGGTGATCGGCCGGATCCGGACACGCCTGGTCAGGAAACGCTTCCTGTGCTTGGGATGGGGTAAGAGCCCAGCAGGGCTGGTGCCGGGGTGGGCTGGAGGGGAGGCACCGCGCGCCCCTCCCTGGTACCCCCCAGGGTTATCAGAAGGGGAAACTGAGGCACAATGGAGGAAAGCAGACCTAGGTGTTCTGGCCCCTTCGACGTGGCACCCTCTGACCAGCCAGACCGTGGGGAGCTGCCAGAAGGGCCCCATCCCTGTCCCCATCCATGGGGGCTGGCACAGGGGTGATGGTGGGGGACACACACAGCAATGCCACCCCCCTGCAGCTCCAGCCTCGTCTCCCCTTTCCAGGCTTGCCAGCCCTCGTGGTCGCAGTTTCCGTCGGCTTCACGCGGACCAAAGGCTACGGGACAGCGAGCTAGTACGTGGGGACTGGGGGGGGGACACAGGGCTGGGCATGGGGACCGCTTGGGGCTGGCAGCAGTGCTGGGGACAGGGGACGTCCCCTCTCCGTCAGCCCCTGACACGCCACGGTCCCCTGCAGCTGCTGGCTCTCGCTGGAGGGCGGTTTGCTCTATGCCTTCGTGGGACCCGCTGCTGTCATCGTGCTGGTGAGCTGACCCTGAGCCTTGGACCCCCCAAAACCCACCCCGGTGTGTGGCAGCTCCTGCCAGCTCCGGCTCCCGGAGGGCTCCGTGCCCAGCCCTAACCCCGGCGCCGCTCTCGCCCAAGGTGAACATGCTGGTCGGCATCATCGTGTTCAACAAGCTCATGTCCCGCGATGGCATTTCAGATAAGTCCAAAAAGCAGCGAGCTGGGTAAGTGCCCTGTGCCCCGCGGGGCTGTCCCTGGGGCCGGCGCGGAGCACCCTGCTCTCCCGCGCCACGGGGCATGGCATGGGGTCTCCTTCTCCGGGAGCGGGCTGAGGACGGGGCAGACTTCACCTCATCAGTGGGCGGCGGGGGCCAAGCCTGGGGCAACCGCAGCCCCTCGTTGGGGGCTGCTGGAGGGGCAGTAGCTGAGGGGGGGGCAGTCACCCCCACACCTTCCCCCAGGGAAGGGGGAGCCGCAACCTGCGGACCCCCCCTCCCTGCCGCCAGCGGAGGGGGCTGAGCCCTGCCCGCCCCATCCCGCTGCCGCTTGGCCACCCCTGCTCGCCACTAACAACTGCTGCCGCCCCTCGACTAACCCGGCTCTCTCTCTCTCTTTCTCTTTTCCTTCTCCCATTTGCTTTTTGCCTGTGTCCGACCATCCATCCATCCGTCTGTCCGTCCATCTGTCCGACCTCCCCACCCCAAAACCCCTGCCATCCTGCTCTCCCACGGCCTTGCTCCCCTCGCCTGCATCCCCGCGTGGCCCGGTCCTGGCCGCGGGGGCGCCGGGGGGGTGGTGGGCACGTAGCTCCAAGCCCCCACCCTGCGGCAGCCTGCTGCTGAAATGCACCAAGTGCGGCGTGGTGTCCAGCGCGGCCATGACCTCCGCCACCGCCAGCAGCGCCATGTTAGTGCCCGCCACGCGCCCGCTTCGCCCCCGCCCCGAGCACAGCCTTGGACCCCGGGGACCGCAGGGGGTGGGCTCTGGGGATGGGGGGAAAAGGATGGATTCTGGAGGTTGAGGGGGGGTCCGGCGGGCAGGGTGAAGGCTGTGTGCTCGGGGTGGCCCCGGGCACGGGTGCCCCACCGCGGCCATCACGTCTGCATGGCATGGCTTCCCGCAGGTCACGTCATCTCCGGGGTCGGGGCACGGGGTGGGGGGGCTCAGCTCCTCTTCCCCGGGGGGGGGGGGGCTTGGGAGCAGGGAGGGCATGAGGGGCAGCACGCCATGGGGCACGGGACGGTCCTGGCCTCGGGGGCGTCCCCGAGACCCTCTTCCCGGCACGTGAGCCCCCACGGGTGCTGGCTGGGACATGTCCGGAGGGTTGGGCTGTGACCGCTGCCACCCTGGTCAGCCGAGGGTTGAGTTGCGATAGAAGCAGCCCCAAAATTCACCGCGAAAAAAAAAAGAAAGAAATCCCCTTGCTGCTCTTCTCGCGCCTGTGGGGAGGGTGACGGTGGTCCCGCATCTCCCCCAGCACCCTCCCTGCCAGCAGCGCTGCCTGTGCGGGGATAAGGACACATGCGGCTGTGCCCTTCCCCGGGCCGGCTCGGTAATGCCGATGTCTCGGTCTCGGGGGGCAGAAAGAGCCCACGGGCCCCCTCGCCCTAAGGCAGGCAATGCCCCCAATACCCAGCCAGCGCCGGCTTGGGGACGCCGAGGAAGAGGGGACAGCGGGGGGCCAGATGGGGTGCACGGCATCCACAGGGCGTTCGGGCTCGGGTCTCCGTGCCGCGCCGTGCGTGGTCGGCTCCGGCCACGCTTGCGGGGTGGGAGGTGATGCTCGGGGGGGGCTGTCGCGGGGCAGCTCCGGTGCAGCGGGCTCACCCCGGCTCCTCTCTCCCTGCCCCAGGGCATCGCTGTGGAGCTCCTGCGTGGTCCTGCCTCTGCTGGCGCTGACCTGGATGTCGGCCGTGCTCGCCATGACCGACCGGCGCTCCATCCTCTTCCAGGTCCTCTTCGCCGTCTTCAACTCCGTCCAGGGCTTCGTCATCATCACCGTACACGGGTTCCTGCGCCGAGAGGTGGGGCGGCCCCGCAGGGGTGCTGAGGGTGGTGGGGGGCACGACGACCCCTGACCGCGGGGCCGTGACCGGCTCTGTCCCTGCAGGTCCAGGACGTGGTGAAGTGCCAGATGGGGGGGTGCAGGAGCGAGGAGAATGAAAACTCGCCCGACTCCTGCAAGAACGGGCAGGTGCAGATCCTGGTGAGTACGGCAGCGCCGGCACGGGCTGCAGCGGGCACCGGCAGGGCTGGGCGCCCCAGCTGGGGCAGGGTCCCCCTTGCAACCCCCGCCGCTCCCCGTGCTGGCCAAGATGCATTCATTTCCCCATCTCTCTCCCCCTCTTTCTCTCTCCTCTCTCTCTCTCTCTTTCCCCTCTTTCTGTATTTTTATAGACAGATTTTGAAAAGGATGTTGACCTGGCGTGTCAGACAGGTGAGGTCTCCCCTGGCCCCTGCGCTGGGGACGGGGATGTCACCATGCCCACGCCTGGGAGGGACCAGCAGCGTGTGCCGGGGCGGGCGCGATGCCACCACGCAGGGGGTCGGCCCAGCCTCCCCTCCCTCCCATGGGACCCCCGGGGCCGGCTCTGACCCCGCTCCCTGCCCGCAGTGCTGTTCAAGGAGGTGAACACCTGCAATCCCGCCACCATCACGGGCACCTTGTCCCGCATCTCCCTGGACGGGGACGAAGACCCCAAGCTCAACACCACCTCGGAGGGTGGCCTGGGTTTCTCCAGCCTGCCGGGAAACATCCCTCCTGCCAGCATCCTGGTCCAGGTCCCCAAGATGACGCCCAACGTGGTGGCAGGCTTGAGCGAGCTGGGAGAGCCGCCGGCACAGCCGCTCAGCCTGGAAGCGCCGGGTCCCGTCTACCTGTGCACGGAGAGCAGCCTGCGGCCCCTGGAATACGGCTGGCTGCGGGCCCCCGAACCCCCACGGGAAAGCGACTACATGATGCTCCCCCGCCGGACCGGCAGCCTCAAGCCCTTCCCGCGGGAGGAGAGCACCCTCGGTCCCGGCGCCGAGGAAGGGGTGCCCGGCGGGACGGGGCGCCCGACGGCCGAGGGGGACGCCTACCCCGGCTTCGTGGCGGTGGATCACATCAACGTGAACTTGAACCAACCCTACGGGACGGTGAAGGCCCCTTACGGCCTCCAGTTCAAGCAGCACCCCACCGTGCGGCAGATCCTGGCCTCGGAGCTGTCGGAACGCAGCCGCACCATGCCCCGCACCGTCCCCGGCTCCGCCATGAAAGTGGGGTCCCTGGAGGTGAGCGGGGGGCTGGCGTGCGAGCGTGCCCCTGGAGACGTGTGCAGGGAGGGAGATACGTGGGAGGGAGTTGGGCGAGCGTGCAAGAGCGTGCGTGGACGCGTGTGCACGTGCAGGGTTGCACGAGTTGCCCCCGTGCTCTCTGCTCGGCATCCCACCCTTTGCTCGGGGCTGCCTTCACCCCAGTAGCACGGTGGATAAGCCGCACATCCCCCAGCTCGGCCGGGACCCCTGTTTTCTCCAGCCGGGCTCTGCCCCCTGCAACTGGCACGGTTTGGGGCTGGCATGAGCTTCCCCCCACCCTGCCCTGCTCCCTGCTGCATCCCGGACCGGCAAAACACCTTTTCCTTGTCTTCCCCATCTCCTTCCCCTGCTCCGGGCTCTTCGCGTCCCCTGCCAGAGGAAGAGGTTGCGATACTCGGATCTGGACTTCGAGGTAAGTCCCGCCGTGGCAGCGGGTGTCACCGGTGCCCGCCGCGGGGTCGGGTGCCATCTGGTGACTGAGCCACCTTTGTCCCTGGTTCCCTCTGGCTCGCTGTCAGCAAAGCAGCGGCCGAGCTCAGAGGAGTTTTATACCAGGCGATAACGAGCGTTGACTCGTGATTAAAACGCCAGCGCCCAGCGGGAGCGTTGCAGCGGGCTCTGCCGCTCGCCTGCACCCTCTGCCCCGGGTTTGGGGGTACCCTGGGGATGTGCATGGGGTGAGCGGGCGAGAGGGGGACGGGGAAGGAGGGGGTGCGCCGAGGGGTACGGGGCCGTGCTGGATGCCGACGGCCGCGGGCTCTGCTCTCACCCCGCAGAAGGTGATGCACACGCGGAAACGCCACTCTGAGCTCTACCACGAGCTCAACCAGAAGTTTCACACGCTGGACCGGTACCGGGCTCCGGCTGCCGGCTCCTCCAAGGTGAGGTCCTGGGGGTCCTATCCTGCTTCGGTTTGCTCCCCTGCACCCCTCCACCTTGCCCGTCATGGACTGGGGCATCCTGGGGAGGATGGTGGGGGGACGGGGCATCCCCCAGGGATGATGCTGGGGCTGAGCGCTGTGATTTTTTCCGCAGCGAGAAAAGCGGTGGAGCGTCTCATCGGGCGGTGGGGAGAAGAGCACGGCCAATGTAAGTGCCCAAGCCCCCCCGGGGGCTGATCCACCCCATCCTGGATGGGGCCGGAGGGCAGAGGTGGGCGGCTGTGTCCCGGGTGGGAGAGAACCGCGGCGTCGCCACGCACCCCGACCGCTTGCCGCAGCTCTCCCTCATCCCGCAGGATGCGGCCGGCCCCGAGGAGCAGCAGCCGCAGGCACCGGCCGCGCCGCCGAAGCCATGGAGCACGTTCAAGGCGATGACGCTGGGCTCCCTGCCCAGTGCCCAGCGGGACCGGCTGGAGCTGCGCTGTGCGGACTGGGAGGGCCCCTGCGCCGGCCTGGATGCGGCCGACGGTGACTTCCAGACAGAGGTGTGAGCCCCTCGCGGGCCGCCACCGCCTTCGCCCCCGGCGCAGGACGAGCCGAGACGCTGGGTTTGCTCTGTCCTCCTTGGTGGCCGGTGGAGGGGGGGGCCTTCCCTGGCTGGAGCTGTCCCTGCGGAAGGGACCGTGCTCCCCCTGACCCCGGCCGCAGTCGCCTCTCGCCCGTCCTCGCGCGATTTCTCCTCCCTGCCACCCTCCGGACGCGGGTGTGGAGGGGCCACAGGCCCCCCCCCCCCCCCCCCCCCCCAACCCCCCCATGCTCACCCACCGATCACGCCTGCACCCCCCTCCCGGGGCAGGACCGGCCGTCGAGGCC
>NW_010972953.1:2615783-2620868 GCF_000737465.1 Haliaeetus leucocephalus | reverse complement strand
CTCTGTGGCGCCGTGGGGCCGCGGCCGCCGCCTCGTGCTTCATGTCGGGGGTCCGGCCAGGGAATGGGGGGGGGGGGCTGTCACCCATTGGGGACCCCCAGGCTGTCTGTTTCCCCCCCCCTTGGCCCCCTCCCTGCTCCGTCTGTGTCCCTGCCCGGAGCCCGCAGGATCCTGCTGGCCAGGGCTGAGCCTGTGCCCACGCTCTGCCTTGCAAATGAGCGTCTTATCGCAGGAGCCAAGAGCAGTAAATTACATGGTAATTAATCTATGAGCAAATTAGTAACTTCGGAAGCAATTACCGTGCAATCTGCAGAGGCATGTAACGTGGGGTGCCTCGCGCTGCCGGAGCAACCCTGGCATCAGCGCAGCCGGAGCTGGGCGTTGCAATGCGGGTGTGCTGCCCACCGCACCGGCGTGGGTGACTCCGGGGACGGGGCACTGGGGCGGGGGGGGCTGGCAGGGGGGCCAGCAGCCGTGGCCGTGAACGCCGGGCTCGTGCCGGACCAGGAGCCGTGTTGGGAGAGCAGGGGCAGGAGTCGAGCTTGGGGCAGGGCAGTGCTGGAGGAGAGGACATCGTAGCTCTCAGCACCTCGGGGGACTGACGAGAGCCGTGCGAGGTGCTAATCCGTGGCATGGATCAGGTGCCCAGGCAGTTGGCCAGACCATGGGCACCGAAACCCTCCCGCCGTGGTGTGCCGTAATGCGCCGGGGAGGGCTATGTGGCCGCTGTGGCGGTGGGAAGCGTGCCCTGGTCATGGCTATTGCTTCTCTCTGGGAGAAGCCGCCAGAGCTTCCCCGAGGTCTCTTTTCAGCGAGGACAGGCTCGGCACGGGCTGCGGGCGAGCTGGCAGCACCCTCCAGCGCTCCCATTTCAGGCAGGTGACTTTCCTGCAGGGATGAAGCTGGTGGGGGCCATGGGGCTGGCAGCGACCCCCTGCTCCCGGGAGATGCCACCACTACCAAAACCTCCGGGCAAAGGATGTTGTCCAGTTTGGACCAGTGGCCTCCAAGGTGCTGGTTTGCTCCTTGTCTGCGCTGCGGTGCTGTGCGGGGTGTTCAGCACCCTTCAAGCCCCAGGGACCCCCAAACCCCCTGGGTGCTGGGGGTCAGGGCCACTGCCAGCCCCCACCGCCCCCGGGCAGCTACGCTTTCCTCTGCCGCAGCATCAATTAGTCCTCGCCAGCACAGGCCCGGGGCCGCAGAGACGCAATTGCGAGATGAGGCATGAAATTAGGCAGGCTAAAGGGGAGCGTCATTAACCGAACCTGCCTCCGGAGCGCGTGGAGCTGCCAGCACTCCAAACAACTCAATCAGCGTTGCCGGCACGGCCGGGAGGGACCGAGCACCCTCACTTGGGGGGGTCCCTCGCCAGGGATGAGCCGTGCTTGTGCCCATGGGAGAGGGGACCCCCGTGGGAGCCAAAAATGGGTGCGGGAAGGTCCTGGGCCACGTGGCGATCCCCTTCCCGCTCCTGCCGCTCTGCCCGTGCCTGGCAGCGCCAGCCCTGCTGTTTCCCACCGGCTCCCTCGGTCTCCCAGGGTCTCTCCAGAAGTTCACTGGTTCCCACTGGCATGGGTCCCCATGGGACAGGACAGGAGATGCTGCTCCCAGTCCCAATGCAGCTGTGCTGGGGCACCAGGGCAGGATGTGGCCCCTGGGGGGGTGTCTCTCCCTGGCCCCCCAGGCAGTCCAGTTAAGGCTGAAGCACTAATTGCATTACCCAGTTCATCCCAGCGCTGCCCAGCTCGGGTTTGGGGCACGGGAGGAAGTGGGCTGGGGGCTGCAGCACAGCGATGGGAGTGGGGAGGGGGCAACCGCCCTTGGAGGAGGCTACGGAAGGGGCCAAATTCTTCCCCCCCACACACATTAAAACCTCCTCAAACAAAACAGAAAAGGGAGACGGGGGGGTCCCGGGCCCGGCACAGCCGTCTCCTACCCCCAGATTTGCCGACACTGGGCTGGCGCCAACTCCAGTTGTGCAACAGATGCTGGAGCCACGGCACAGGGAGGGGGCCCGGGCCTGAGCGTGGGGGCTTCGGCTGCCCCCACCGAGGTGGGGGGACACAGGACTGCAGGAGAGGCTGTGGGTGGGTGGTAGAGCCCGGCGAGGGTCTGCGGTGGGGCTCAGCCACGGCTCCCCAGCCCCACGGAGGGTGTGGGGTGGGAGGGTGGGCAGTGCTCTAGGGGCGATGCCGTGGGTCGGGGGCACCGGCCCCTCCCTGGGGGATGTTCGCCCGCTGCCTTGGCCTGGCTGCTAATTTTGCTAATAATAGCAACCGCGTCCTCTCGCTCCAGTTGCTGGGAGCCGCCACGCACTGGGATCCTCCCGCTCCACGCTTCGGGGGATCCGGGGCCGGCTCCGGCTCCCTTCCTTTCCCTTCCCAGCCAAACGCAGCCGCGAGAGGCAGCGTCAGGGTTTCCTGGGGCATCTGTTGGCAATTAGCAGCTTTTATTACTCATGGAGACGCCATATGCGGTGAGGGAACGGAGCCCGGGCGAGAGGCGCGGGCTTGCAGCGTGCTCCAGCGTGGGGGGGGACGGGGGGGCCAGCCCCCAATCCTGTGGGTCTGGGCAGTGACCGGGGGGGGGGACTGGGTGAGCCCGAGCAGGCTGGAGAGCTCTGGAGCCATTTTCCATCTGCGGCTTCCATCTGAGCCAAGCTGCCCCCCCAGCCCCGTGCCAAAAATGTTTGGTTTGGGGGGTGGAAACGATGGAGAAAGCGCTCTGAGGCTGCGCGGGCCGCGGCGGCGTGGGGGGACGGCGAGCTCTGCCGCTTGGCTCCCCAGCCGCTTCTCCCTTCGCTCTTCAACAAAGTATTTCCTCCAAAAGAGGCAAAACTGCTGTTCTAACTCTGCGGAAACAAACGGGCCCCGTCAAGCTGGAAAGAATCCCCGGAGGCTCTTTCCTTCCCGGCGAACGCTGGAATTGGGGAGTTTGTGCCCAAATCGGTGCAGAAATAAATGCTGAACTGCCGAAATCCTTGCCACAGGAATTCCCTCCCATGCGCTGCCCGGGCCAGCGTGCCTGTGAGCTGGCAGGATCCGGCCGGCGTTACCCCAGCCCTCCCCCCCCAGTAGTGGGGGGGGTCCTGGGGGGGCCATGCCGGCAGCACCGGGGCTGAGCTCGGCACAGGAGGCTGGGAGCCTGCGGTAATGCAATCGCTGCAGCTGCCGCATGACGCTCGGGGTCGGAGGCAGAATGTCTCCAGCCCCAAAATTGCCGGGCTCTGCTCTGACTTATGTTTCTTGGCAGCCGGCGCGGCTGTTTCTTGGAAGAGCAACTTGCCTCCGCTTTTTCCGTGCCGGGTTGGTGGGCAGGGGCCACAGGATCCTGCTTTCCATCCCCCAGCTCGGCATCACTCCAGGGGATGCCGGCACGGGCTGGAGACAAACTGCTCCCCCAGCTTAGCAGAGTGCTGGGGAAGCAGAATCCGGCCTCTTCCCCCCCACCCCGAGACACTGATCCCGTGCGCTGGCATGGCAAGGGGAAGCAGGAGCCGACGTTTCCACACCACAGCCGTTCCCATGCTCCTGGGGCTGGCGAGGTCCCTTCGTGTCACCAGATTGGGGACAACCTACCCAGGGGAGCACCCTGGCAAACGAGGGAAACTGAGGCACGGGAAGCGCAGCAGGAGGGATAGGTGCAACCCCCAGAAGTGATTCACAGCTGGTTTTGAGGGCCCTGGGAGCTGCTGGCGGAGTTGGTGTTAGCAAGGGATCTGGCTTGAGAGGAAGGGATGAGGCTGCCCTTCGTCCCTGCTCTGCTGCGGGGTGGGGTGTGGGGCCCCCAACCCACGAGATGCACAAACACCACTCGTGCTCATGCATGGGGTTCATTGCTGCTGGGTGGCCACAAACAAAGAGTAACTCGAGGTGAATAATTGTCCAACAAACAGCAATTATTAAAGTTTCATTGTATTTCATACCCACTTGCTTTAATTACCCTTAATTACTACAGTAGGCAACTCGCAGGAGAATCGAGCGCTCTGTCACCGCATCTCGGGGGCTGTCGGCTGGATAAATGGCAGAGTCGAGCCGCTCTTCAAAAGCGGCGTCGCTTCGTTTGCTCGCGACAGCTTATTTACTGTGGGCTGAATAAATATCAGTTGTTAATTAGAGCACATTTATTGAGATGCATGCGTCCCTGACACACATTTGTAAAGCTTCAGTGTAAATAGATTCATCACAATTTGGGAGGAAAGCGCCTAAGCAGGGGCCCCGTGGTGCCGTGCTGTGCTGGGCATCCCTTGGAGAAGGGACACGGGGATGGGGATCCAGGGATGCCCGCAGCTATTTTGCATCCCCAAGATGCAAACTTGCGTGGGTCAGCGGCTGCCCTGAGCGGGCCTGCTCCCTGCCTGCTCCCTGCCTGCAGGGGCTCGGGGTGGGCAGGGGATGCTGGAGCAGAGCCGGGCAGCCAGGCCCTGAGGGCAGCAGAACAGTGTTTGGGACTGGCACGTCTCTGCGGCGTGGAGCCGGACACCGCGCAGAGGCGGCGCGAGCCGGGATGGGTGCCGGATCCCTCCAGGGCTTGGCGGGGCTGGCAGGGTGGGAGAAGCTTGGTCGAGTTCTGGAAAGTCAGCAGCTCTGCTGCTGGGGGTGAGGCAGCGTTCCCGCTGCCGGCAGCGGTGCCAGCGGGAGGGATGGTGGCAGAGACCCCGTCCCAGGGCTCTGAGCCCAGACACCTCGTCCTGGGCCGGACCGTCCCCAAGCCACCGGGCACCGGGGACCGTACGTCAGCTCCACGTCGCAGTGGGGTCTGGCTGTCCTGATGCTGCGGGGGCTGCTCCCAGTGCCGTACTGGTGGAGGAGCATCCCTGGAAGGGACACCCTCCTCCTCATACTGGCAACCATTCTGGCCAGCGATGCCATCACTGGTGCCAGCACTAGGGTCTTCTCTAGTCCCTGGGGGGAGGAAGACCTGCTGCACAGGGATGGCAGCCAGGGGATGGGGTTCACCCCCATCCCGGGGATTGGGGACCCCCCTTCGCCCACCCGTAGGGGGTCCCCTTCTCCGGGCGGGGGTCCAGCCCCCGGGGAAGGCAGCGTGGGGAGGGCGCTGCCGGAGGAGGCGCCCGGGGGGAAG
>NW_010972953.1:2614062-2615253 GCF_000737465.1 Haliaeetus leucocephalus | reverse complement strand
GGGGAGCAGGGGTGGGTGCACGGCTGGGTGCAGGGGGAGCAGGGGTGGGTGCAGGCGGTGCCAGGCCAGGGGAGCCGGGAGGCCGCAGAGGGGACCAGGGGGGTGTGCAGGAGGTTTGGGACAGGGGAGCTGGGGTGCAGGCAGGGAAGAGCCAGGGAGGGAGAGAGAGGTAAGTGCAGGCAGGGCAGAGGCAGGGCCGCAGGTCACAGGGGTCCCCGATTGCTGTGCGTGGGGACGAAGGCACGGGGATGCACGTCCCGCTCTTGCAGCGGCGAGCGGAGCCGAGGGTCTCCGGTCTGTCACGACGCCCGGCTCCGGCTGCCTGCAGCCCTGCCTTGCCTTGCCTCGTGGCAGGAAGCAGGCAGGAGGGAGGCCAGGTCGGGGTGACCCGCAGGACCTGGGCCACCCCGGGGATCCGACACGGGACCGGGAGATAAAACAGGAGGGAGCGAGACCTTCCGCGGGAGGGTCTGCGCAGGAGGCACGCCGTTCTGCTCTGGGGCACCCCAGCCTCCGTGTTTCTGGAGGTTTGGAGTAAATCTGGGTGCTGGGGTCGGTGGGTTGGATTGAACGCGTGAATGCTGGGGCGCTGGGGCTTATCCTGTGTGCTTGTAAGGGCTGGGCTGGATGCAGAGCTGATGGGGCATCCAGCAGTGTATGGGGGCTCCACTGACCCCCAAAGCCTGCCCGAGCCACGGGTTCAGCATCAACTCCGCGCTGGCTGCAGCGTCCCAGCGCAGGGCACGGGCCGGTGCCCACCACGTGCCTGTCGCGCTGCTGCCCGATCTCTCTCCCTTGCAGGCAGCTGTGTTGGCCCCGAGCCGCCGCCGTGGGCACCATGAGGGGTCTCTGGGCCCTCGCGCTCGCCGGGCTCGTCAGTGCCTGCGAGGGGAAGGAGCTGCCGCCGGTGGAAGGTAAGGGGCACTAGGAGCGATGGCTCAGGGTCCGCATGGGAGCGACCCCCTCCTTGGGGAGAGGAGGGGAGGGCTAGGTCAGACCCGAGGATCGCAGGGCAGAGGTGGCCGGGGGACACCGTGAGCCGTGCCAGCTCCCCGCGCGCCAGGACCGCACGCAGGGGCACGCCGGCGGCCAGAATGGCGGCTGCGGACGTCGGCTCCCCGCCGAGCGCCGGCCACCCGGGGCTGCGGGGCTTTGCTCAGCATCCCATGCGGGCAGGGGGCCAGCGAGAGC
>NW_010972953.1:2592305-2613833 GCF_000737465.1 Haliaeetus leucocephalus | reverse complement strand
CTTGCTGCCAGCTGGCAGCGAAGGCAACGCCGTCCGGCAGCCGGGTCTGGGCGGGAGCGAGCCGGGGCTGCTCTGTAGGTGAGCCAGGACCGCTCGGGGCAGCGGCGAGGATGCACAAAGCTCCCGAGTGGCTTTTGGCCTCCGGCGGCGAGGCGGGAAGAGGTTTGGCCATGGTGGACGCCAACGGCGGAGGGCTCGGGGCTGTCCCCGTGCGGCTGGGGACAGGGGGGGCAACGACCGAGCCCATGGGGGTCCCCGCTGAGGCTTTTCTGGCTGTGGGGCCGCTGTGCTTGGGTCCCAGCGTGGGGCCGGCCGCAGCTCGGGGTGAGCTCGAGGCGGATGGCGGGGAGGAGCCGCTGGCAGCGAAGCCGCGGTTGCATCAGTCTTTGCGGGGGTGGAGCGGTGGCTCATCCTGGGGGGGCCCGGGGGCCGCCCGGCTTTGCCGGTGCGAGGGACCCCGCAACCGGTGCCGGTGCCCGCTGCCCTGCGTGGCGTGGCCTCCTGGCTCCCGGCCCTTCGTTAGGGAAGCGAGGGTTGGGGAGACAAGGTTTTCCCTTAGGGGCAGCGCTGGGGCTGGGAGAAGCTTCAAAGCGGATCGCGCCCGGGGTGATTTATACCGCATTTTCCACCCCCTGCCCCGCTGTGGATGATCTCACTGCCGGCAGGAGGGAGTTCTGCTCCTGGCCTCGACACGTGCCTGCGGGGCCGGCTCCAATACCGTCAACCCCGCCGCTGCCACCGTGCCGGGGGTCCCGAGGGCGAGGGGCACCTCCTTGCAATGCTGCTGGCCGTGTGCGAGCGAGTGGTCAGCCTGGGGGAGAAGCGCCGTGATGATGCCGGGCTCTCGGGCAGAGGCAGAGGAGGGCAGTGGGGCTGTGGGGGCCAGAGCTGCCCCCCCAGGAATGGCCGGGGAAGAGGCGGGTGAATCGTCAAGGGCCATCCCTGCTCCTGGGCTGATGTGCACAGAGACAAAACAAATTCCTCTTTCAATACCCCCTTGTTTCTTCCTCTATCTCACGCCTCCCAACATCTGGTAGCATCCAGCGGAGGTGGATTGATGCTGCTAAAGCAATAATATATTAGCGCGGTTGCAAACAGTACCAGTATTCCCATGATCGCGACCGACACGGCATTTCCTGCGGCTCGGCCTCTCGCCGTCCCCTGGCCGGACCCTCACGCCTGTGCCCTGGGGCCACCAGGTCTGAGGATGTCACTAGGATGGGACAGAATGGCCAGCGGGCAGCTCTGGGTGCCATCTCCTCGCCTTGGGTGTCCGCGGCACCCGTCCGAGTCTCCTGATGCCGATTCCAGCCGTGGGGCTGTTTTGAGGCAAACGTGCAGCGACTGGGAAAAGCATTTCACCTGGTGAACTTGCTGCGGGAGGCGGCCGAGGCCAGCTCTGAGCTCACCGCCCGTCCCTTCCAAACCTGCTGCTTCGCTTCTGGTGGGCTGTTTGCAAGGAGCCGGCGCTGCCACTGGAGCGATGTTTGCTAGATCCGTGCTGCCCACGGCTGCCAGCGGCCTCGGTGTGCCGGGGGGGGCACACTGGCAGTGCCCCGAAACCCACTTGGGCTTGGGGAGCTCTGCATAGTCCGGCCCTGCTTGTGCAGCCTCTCCGTGCCCCTGGGGACACTGCGGTGACGTGCTGATTTGCCTTGCAGGGGAGCTGTGCCCACAGCTCTGGGACGAGGATCTGGTTGGGAACAAGTATGAGAACGTAACGGGTAAGGAAAGCCCCTCTCGCCCTGCAGACGGGGTCCCCGCGCAGCCCTGGCTCCCCGGGGATGGGCTCTGCACCCTGCCTGGAGAGCATCAACCCTCGGCACCCATGCCAGGGCCAGGTCTCACCTCCTCCCCTCTGTCCTGCAGGCTTTAACCTGATTAAAAGGTTCGACTTGCTGAAGATGTCCTCCATCAAGAAAGTCCGCAACCCGAGGGGGCCGGTGATGCTGCGGCTGGGCGCCGTGCCGCTGGTCCAGCCCACGCAGTGAGTGCAGGTGGCTCGCGAGGTGGCCCTCGGTGGCCAAAGCACCGCCGATCACCGTCCCCAGGCGTTTTAAGGATAGGGCCCGGGCAAAGCTCGTTAGACTTGTGTTAGACGTTAGACTCGTTAGCATGTGCTGGACAGTCTGGGCACCCTGTGGCACCCAGGGTGGGGGACGCAAAGGTGCCGGTGGTGCAGCCCCGGGGCTGCCCAAGCCACCTTCCTCCTAGAAAGTAAATCATGGGCTGCAGCGGCTCGGTTGGGTCGTGGCCAGCCCTTACGCAACCGCGGCTCTGTGGCTGCTCTGTGTCTGCTCTCCTCAGCTTGGCAGGCGCTCGCCGGGGTCTAGACAAGCTCAAAATGCTGCACAGCTCCGAGCAGGCACTGCTGGGTTTGCTGGGGCCGCAGGGGTCTGCTGGGGGAGGCACACGGAGACCGGCTCTCGGCCCCACTGTCTCTGCACGTCCTGCCCGGCCGTGCCCGAGGGGCAGGGGTTGGCAGGGATGCTGCAGCGTGGCAAGGTGGGAGCAGGTCCACGTCCTCGGGAGCTGTTCCTGGAGGAAGCTGCTGCGGTTTGCACGCCTGCCTCCTTCCAGCCCGCTTGTCCCCACGTCGCCCCAGGGGCTGGCATGCGTGTATGCCGGGCACGGGGCTTTTCCGAGGGCGATGGAGACCCAGCCTTGGTTCCTGACCTGGGCAGCCAAGTCCTTAGACGGCTTCGAGACGGCGGATGCTCCAGGCTGATGTTGCTCTTGGCCGGGTGCCCGTGGCAGCCCAGAGCCAGCCCTAGGAAGTGCTCCGCGCAGGGGTGTCCCCAACAGCCAGGTTGCAATCTCTAGGTGGGCACCCATGGGTGCCCCTCCATCCCAGCCCTGCTCCTCGGTGCCCGGTGAGGATGTCCCCATGCAGAGCAGAGGGGACCACCGGATCTGGCCCGCTCCCCGTGCCTTGGTCCAGCTCCAGAGCAGTGGCTTGGAAAATCGCTGGCATGGTGGAGCCGAGGCCGGGAGCAGAGCGGAGCCTGAAGCAAATATTTCCAGCGGTTGAACGGGCTGCGGGCGAGCTGGGCACAGTCTCACATGGGAAACGGCTGCCCTGCTCCCCGCCATGCGAGGGGGCGAACCAGGCTGCCAGCGGGAGGTGGGCACCACGGCTGCCCCCTGCCCACAGCCTGAGTGGGACCATCCGTGGGGTCAGGGATGTATTTCCCGGCTGCCTGAGGACAAAATTCAATACCGTGGTGATAAGGGCCGCAGCCGCCCCAGGAGGGCCGTGTTTGGGGGTGCGTGGTGGAGATGGTGGCTGTGCTGTGGGGCAGGGATGGGGATGGCGGTTGCAGGGTGCCTGCGGCAGGCTGGCCTGGGTCCCCCCCCACGTTCTCGGTGCAGGGTCCGGCCCCCCCTGATGCCTGTCCCCGCAGACAGGTGTTTCCCCACGGGCTGCCTCCCACCTTCACCCTCGTCCTCACCTTGCTGCTGAAGAAGAACAGCACTGGGGAGCACTGGTACCTCTTCCAAGTCACGGACCAGCAGGGCTACCCCCAGGTATGGCCCCGGGGTGGTGGGACACACCGGTGGCGAGGGGACAGCCGGGACCCATCCCCGACCGTGGTGTTGTCCCCTTCTCTGCCCAGCTCTCCCTGGCCGTGCATGGCCCTGAGAAGAGCCTGGAGTTTCAGGCGAGGGCACCGGGGACCGTGTTCGTCAGCGCCGTCTTCGCCGGGAAGGCCGTGGCATCCCTTTTCGACGGGCGGTGGCACAAGGTGGCAGTGGCCGTGCAGAGCCGTGCCGTCTCCGTGCACCTCGACTGCGCCTCCATCTCCTCCAAGCCCCTGGCACCCCGGCGGGCACTGGCCCCCGAGGGCAATGCTTTCCTGGGGCTCGATGCTGTGCGCGGTACCCCGGTCCGGGTGAGTCCCCGTGGGGTTGCGGGCACCCTCTGCTTGCGGCGCAGGATCCGTCCCTGCCTGCCCCTGACCCGCCGCCCCCTTCCCGCTGCAGTTCGACATCCAGCAAGCTCAGATCTACTGCGACGCCGAGCTGGCCAAGCAGGAGGGGTGCTGCGAGATCTCGGCCAGTGGGGTGAGTCCCCCCGAGTCCCCACCACGGTCCCGGCTGGGCCCTGGCATTGCCCTGCACGGTCAGGGTTTTCCCCAGAGGGGAAACTGAGGCACGGTGAGGGCAGATGTCTCAGCCAGAGCTCCCCGGTGGGTCACATCCTGCTCATGGTGGCCGGGGACACAGGGCAGCTCTCCTCCAGCCCTGGGACATCACTCGATGCCTGTCCCCCTGGCCAGCACAGGGCACGGTGCAGGATGCATCCCTCTCCCAAATCGCACTGGGTGCTCAGGCAAGGCTGGGGCTCCCGGCTCTCACCCCGGCAGCCCCCCGTGACACCCCCCCCTCTCCCGGCAGTGCCTTCCAGAAGCACCCAAGACCCGTCGACAAGCAGAGCTGATGCAGAGCAGCAACCTCATCGAGATCTCGCCGCAGCCCGAGGGCCGGGTGTACACCCGCTGCTTCTGCCTGGAGGAGCCGCTGGGCGCGGTGAGCTCCCGCATCCCTCCGGCAGCTTGGTACAGGTCCCCATCCCGGCACACGATGCTCCCGACCCCGCAGGGTGGGCAGCGCTCAGCCGCCGTGCTGGGTGCTTGGTGCTGTCGAGCCTTGCAGCCACGTTGATTCAACCCGTGGAAAAGCCCTGCCTCACATTTTCCACCGCTCCAGGCTCGGTGCGAGGGGAGGGAGGGAGCTGGCGGCGGTCAGACGCCGGGGAGCGAAGGAAGGGAGGGCTCCTGTAGTCCCGCTGCTGGTCTGCGCCGGCTGAGCCGCCGGCTCGGGGTTCAGCCCGAAGAAGGTCGCATCCATGGGTGCTCCAGGCAAGATAACCCCAGGGTGCATGGGGAGGTAGCACCCAGGCATACACAGGCAGAAAAACCCAGGGATGCACAGGCAGAATAACCCAGGCATGCACAGGCAGAATAACCCAGGCAGGTAGCACCCATGGCTGCTCTTCTCTCTCCACAGGAGCCGGCGAGGACCTCGGGGAGGACTGGCCTGAAGGGAGATCACGGGGAGAAGGTGAGGGGAGGTGGGAAAGTGTGTCCCAGCCTGGTTGCCCCGATCCCAGCACACTCGGCTCCGCTTTCCTTCCTTCCACCAGTGCCAGGGCTGTGCCGGGGGCCCATCCGCCCTCCGGACTGGGTCTGTCCCCGCTGCATTTGGGAACTTGCTGCCGCCAGAGCTGCAGGGACGCCTGCAGAAGTGGCTGCTTTGCTCCCCCAAGCAGGAATTGAGGCCTCACTTAACTCTCCGCCGCTGCTGGAGCGATCCCAGCCGTGGCCAAGGGCCTCTTTGTTCCCTCCAAGCGTCTCCGGAGCGCTGCCAGAGCTGGGAAGCGTCTCCAGCACACCCAGTGTCCCATCCCTGCGTGGCCGCGTCCCCCCCCGGGTCTGCTGCATCCCCATGGTGGGATCCTGCCGGGCATCCCCAGGGTGTAGACCAGGTCCAGCAGTGGGGTTTGGGGTCCACAAGCCTGCCTGGCTTTTCTTCCTACCCTCTGCTCCATGTCACTTCCCCGCAGGGTGACAGGGGCCCCCCCAGGCAGCTGGAGACCCCCAGCAAGGGGGTGAGGTGTGGGGCTGGCCCTGATGGGAGCCTGGGGGACTGATCCCAGTCCTGCTGGTACCAGCACCTGGGCATGGGGTGCGGGCAGCTCGGGTCCCGTGGGAGCACACTCGAGCGGCTGGTTTGACCCGGCGGAGCTGCGGTCAAGCCACAAAACCACAGGGAGAGATGGGTGCCAGGCCAGCGCTTTCCTCACCTCCCCAGGGACACAGCTCTCCTGGTTTTTTCCCTTCTCCACCCAGGGCATACCCCTTGTGCCCACGGGCAACCCCAAGGGCTGGCGGGGAGAGATGCTGCTGGGTGAGCCCTGCAGGTTTGGGGTGCCCAGGGGAGTGGGGCAGCGGCCGCGGGGTTGTGGGTGCCACGGGGTTGCGGGTGCCACGGGGTTGCGGGTGCTGTAGGGTTTTGGGTGCTGCGGGCAGCGCGCGGAGCTGGCGCAAGCCGCCGTCTCTGTCTCTTCCAGTGCCCGCCCTGCTCGCCGCAGACGGCCTCGGCAAACGTGAGTGTGCCGCCGGGCAGCACCGGGCTGTGCTGGTGGGAAGAGATGGGGACCCTGATCTGAGCTGGGGTTGGCAAAAGCCACCGGGGTGCTGGCTCGGGAGTGTCGCCCACCGCTCTGCCATCGCCACCAGCCCCCCACAACCCGCGGCTGCTCCTCGTCCGGGGCCCGGCAACATCTGGCTGTGGGGAAGGTCTCTGATCCTTTCCAGATGTGGCCCCATTCCTATGGCAACCTCTGGCTGGAAGCGTGGGACTGATGGCGGGGGGGATGGTGGGTGTTTGGGACCCCGCTTGTCCCATGGGGATCCCAGGGTGGCACCTGGGGACAGGGTGTTGGGAGGATGGGGACCGCGGGAGAGACGGGGCTCTCTCCTGCTGCCGTCTGGGGGGCTCTGGGCACTGCGGGACACCTTTCTCCTCTCTCCCTAGGTCACGCTCGGTCCCCCGGGTCCAAAGGTAGGTTTGTCACCCCCCAGGACACACAGAGCCCAGCTCCAGCAGGGATGTGGCCACGCAGACCCTCGGCCGTGCCTGGAGCATCCCCGCTCGGGACCCGTGGGTCCCGCTGTGGGCACATGCGTGGACATGGGGACACCCGTGCCCTGCCTCGTCACCCACACCTCCCTTCTCTTGCAGGGTGGGAAGGGCGAGCGTGGCCTGCCTGGCACCGCCGGTGGCAAGGGGCAGAAAGGCGACCGAGTGAGTGTCTGTGGCCACGTCCTGGGCAGGGAACCCCACTGCTGCGGGGCTGTTCCCCAGCACATGGGGGTCCCACTCCCCTGGGGAGTGCTCCTACCCCCCATGGGGCCCCCCATCCTCAGCCATGGCCGGTGCAGGCAGAACCCCTGAGCTGCCTCCCCTTTTCCCACAGGGTGCTGACTGCGTGCGTACCCACCCTGGCGGACCCGTGCAGGTGAGACCCCCCCGAACCCTCCGTGTACTCCCCTGCCCTGGCTCTGCTGCCTCCCCTCACCCCACTCCTTCCTCCTCCTCCTCCTCCCCAGTGCGCCGAGGGGCCGCAGGGCGAGAAGGGGCAGCGTGGAGAGGTGGTAAGTGATGCTCGGTGGATGGGACCGTGGCACGGGGACACAGCGGTGTGCCCCCCGCTACATCTCGTGTGTACCCCAGGCTGGGGCGCGGGGGTCCAGCCCCCAGGGGACAGCTCAGTGGGTGGTGGTGGGATGAAGGGAGCGGTGGTGCGAGCAGGAGGGAAGCCCTGCACGAGCCCACCCGTGGGCACCCACTTTGTCCTGCTCTTCCCACGCAGGGGCTCCCGGGGACAGCCGGCACCGACGGGCAGAAGGTAAGTCCAGCCTGCCTGTGGATCCCGGCATTGCAGCGGGGACGACTGCCCCGTGGGTCCCGGGATGGCAGCAAAGGTGCCGGGAGCTGCCGGTGCCAACCTGGCTAGCGTGGGTGACGGCATGGGTGACATCCATCTGTCCCACAGGGCCAGAAGGGCGAGAAGGGTGATGGAGGACTGCAGGGCAAGCCAGGACGCCCGGGACGTGATGTGAGTAGTGCCGGGCAGTTACCTGGGCATCCCCTGGGGCACCCCTCGGGCAGTGGGGTCCGGCCGCCGGACCAGCCCACCCCGTGGCGTGCACGGCGCTGCGCGTGCGGAGCCTTCACACTTTGCTCCCCTCCCTGCAGGGTCGGCCCGGAGAGATTTGCGTGGTGGGCCCCAAGGGCCAGAAGGTAGGTGGGAAATCTGGGTGCGGGAAGGTGGGGGCACCCAGCAGTACCACCGACGCTGACACCCTCCCTTGCCTTCCAGGGTGACCCTGGTCTCGTGGGACCCGAGGGGCTGGCTGGCGAGCCGGGACCCCCGGGGAAGCCAGGCTCTCCGGGGATCGGCTTTCCAGGGAAGCCGGTAAGGACCCCCATGCCGTGGGGCTGCGCTCGGGCAGCGTCCCCAGCTCGGCACGGGGTGGCTGCGGGTGGGCATCACCGCGCGGTGGGGCTGGCCGGCCGGCCAGGGTGCTTGGGCAGGGCTAACGCCGTCCTCTCTCCCTTTCAGGGTGACCCTGGTGGTCCCCCGGGTCCGAAGGGAGAAAAGGTGAGTGGGGGGGAAAAGGGGTCCCGACCACCCCCTCGTCCTGCCGGAGGGCAGCTTGGCGTGGCAGGCAGTGGGTTGTGCCGGGGATCCCCGGCTGGAGCTGGATCCGCTGTGGCTGAGTCAGTGCTGGCTCGCGGTGCCGCCGACCGGGCAAGCCCCGGCTGGGTGGCCCGGGGCTCGGCTGGGTGGGCAGAAACCCCCCCTGGGGGGGGTAGAAAGGGTTGCATGGGGGTGCCGAGGGCCGTGGCTTTCTCCCTTGCCGGGCTCAGGCTCTCCTGTCTCTGGCTCCAGGGCAGCTCGGGAGCTCCTGGACCCGGAGGATCGCCTGGGACACCCGTGAGTACTGTGAGCCTGGAGCCAAAGCCCGGGGTCAGGGATGGATTTCTTGGCTCGGGGTCGGGGTTCCTTGGCCGGAGAAGTGGTGGGATCCGAGCCCAGGTGCGGAGAGGGGTTTGGGAGAGCCGATGGCCTCGTTTGGGGCTGGGACTGTCCTGTGCCATGCCTGGTGGCAGGGGTTGGGGGGTGCTGGGGGGCACTACCGGGGCAATCCTTGGCCTCAGGGCTCCCCGAAGCAGCCCCATGCCCTGCCTTCTTCCTGCAGGGACCCCCTGGCATCGTGGGGCCGAAAGGAGACAAGGTGGGTGCAGGCTGGCCCGGCGGAGGGCTGTGCCACGTCTCCCTGTGCTGTGGGCATGGCAGCCCCTGCCGGCATGGCTCCACCGCAGTGCCCATCCCTTGGGCTCGGGGCTGCTTGGGGCATCTTGGGGGCCACCCTGAGGACCCCCCAGCCTGGGGCTGCATCTCACTGTCCCCCGTGGGCAGGGTGAGCCATGCGAAATGTGTCCCACCATCTCCGAGGGGATGCTTGGTGCCACCGGGCTGCCCGGCAAGCCGGGACCCAGGGGAGCGCCTGGAGCACCCGGCAAGGATGGGGTCTCGGTGAGTTTGAACCCGGGGGGTTGCGGGCGGGGGCGTGGGGTGGAGGGCAGTGCAGGGTCTCATCTCAGCATCCCTAACACTCCCTCTTGGTTTCCCCCTCCCCAGGACAGACCCGGCCCCGCAGGACCCAAAGGGGACAGGGTAGGTGACATGGGGCCGAGGGGCAGACTGGCTCATCCCCAGCCGGAGCAGGGGGGACGCTGAGCACCATCCAGCCCATGCTGGCAGCACCCAGCCCAGCTTCTGTGTTTCCTTCCAAGGGAGATCCCGGCATCCAAGGGATGAAAGGGGAGAAGGTGAGCATCCATTCCTCCATCCCACCTACCTGCTTGGCAGGCTGACCCTGTGGCCCCCCCCCCCGAGCCGTGTCCTCTCCCTGCCTTCGCAGGGGGACTCCTGCCTGTCCTGCGATGCCCGTGTCCTCGCCGCGCTGCTGCGGAGTCCCGCTGAGGGGCTCGAGGGTGAGCCGGCATCGCCGCAGCCGGGGCTGCCGGTGAGTATGTGGGACTGAGCTCCCGTCTCCCATGCTGGGGGGGCACCCCGGTGCTGCGTGGGTGCTGGGGTGTGTAACCGTGTGGGGCGTTCGGCAGGGCGAAGCGGAGCTCCCCAGGCTGGCTGGCATCAAGGGTGAGAAGGTGAGTGACCCCAACATCCACCCCCCCCTTTCTACACCCCCCGAGGGAGCAGCAACAGCGGCATCGCCCCATGGGGTCAGGGCAACCTTGGCTTCGTCCCGGGTCTGACCCCGACCCTGCTCTCTTTCAGGGAGATGTTGGTCAGCAGGGACCCACAGGCAGACCGGTGAGCGGGGGGTGCAGGTGGGCAGCGTGGGTGTGGGGGCTCAGAGTGGGTGCTGGCAGCCCAGGGGTGCAGGAGCCGGGCGCTGGGGGCTGTAGTCGCACCTCTTTCATGGCTTCTCGGTGCAGGGGCTCCGGGGAGACAAGGGCGATCCAGGAGTGCGGGGGCTCAAAGGAGAGAAGGTGAGTCCTGTGATGGGGACCCCCCGGGACCTGCCCCATCCGTGAAACCTCCCCAGCTGAGACCTGTGCAACTCATTGCGTGGGACAGCCCTGAGATGAGGGAGAGCAGTGGGGGCTGCAGGGGCCCCCCCTAGTCCCCAAAGCCATCAGGATGTCCCCTCCACAGGGCGAGCAGTGCGGGCAGTGCCCTCCCGTGCCACAGGCCCTCGAAGGGGCAGCGACAGTGCTGGCTGTGCCGGGACCACCGGGGGAGAGGGGCCAGGGCGGCCCCCCCGGCAGAGCGGTGAGTGCTCCCCTGCGCTCACGGGTGCCCATTTTGGGGGATGCTCTGACCTGACCCGTTCCTCTGATCCCCCAGGGCAGACCCGGCGACGCTGGCCAGAAGGGACAGAAGGTGAGAGGGGCTGCGGAGGGGGCTATGGTGGGGCTGGGGGGGGAAGAGGGGGCTGTGCCCCCCCCCCCCAGGCTGTGGGAGTGCCATGTGGTCCCCTGCCCCATGCCAGCCTTGTCCCCTCTCTTTGTCAGGGGGACACAGGCAGCCCCGGGGACCCAGGTACCCCAGGCATGGCTGGTGTCCCGGGGCTGTCGGGTGAGCCTGGCATCAGGGGTCCTGCCGGCCCCAAAGGCGAGAAGGTGAGACCCCCGCGCTTATATGGGGACCCGCATCCCGTCACCGTGGCGTCACCCACCCCCTCCATCCCTCTCCCACCCCGACCTCCCCTCCTGTCCTCCCTCCTCTGCAGGGAGACGCCTGTGAGCCCGGTCCCATTCCGCATGGGGACTTCTCGGACGTGGTCGGCATCCCGGGAAAACCAGGGGCCAAAGGGGACCAGGGGCCCCCGGGCATCGGCCAGCCGGGCAGACCCGTGAGTGCCCCTTCCCCACGGTGCCGTGGATGCCCCGTGGCATCGTGCCCTTGGGGCTGATCCCGGTGTGTTTTAGGGGAAACCGGGACTGCCTGGGATTCAGGGTCCTGCCGGACCGAAGGGGCTGCAGGTGAGCGGGGCTGTGGGGGGACAGACATGGGGGGGGACCTCGGGGCTGCTCACTGCCCCTCTGTCTCCCTAGGGTGAGCCGGGACCGCAGGGGATCGGCCAGCCGGGACTGCAGGTGGGTGCTCGGGGTGCCTGTGCCATGCCGTGCCGGGTGGCTCTGCCGACTCTCACGCACTCTGGTTTTCCCAGGGAGAGCCCGGGAGCACCGGACCACCCGGGATACCCGTAAGTAACGTTTTAGGGTGCCCAGCCCTGGGACATGGGGCAGCTGCCAACCCCCCCGATTCCTGCAAACGGGGGGATTGTGCCCCCGCAGAGGGGTGCTGGCCAGACCACCCTGGGGACAGTGCTGTCACCGCGGCTCACTGGGTGGGCAGGGGGGTGGCTGGGGCTGCTGGGGGGAGTTAACGCTTTCTCCTTCCCCCAGGGCCCCCCCGGACCCCAGGGCCCCCCAGGAATTGCGGTGGAGAAAGGTGCAAAGGTAAGGGAGCGTCCCCCAGCCCTCCCTCCCCCCCCTGCTCCCCCACTCCTGCTGTCCTTCCTCTGCAGGGATCTCCGGGTCCCAAAGGTGCTGTGGGACCCCCCGGGCCACCAGGGACCAGCGTCACCGGGCCACCGGTAAGTCCTGCCCTCCAGGACGGGCATCGCCATCCTCTCCCAGCTAAAAACCGCCGTGCCGTAGTCCGAGCCCAAAGCTGAGCTTCCTCACCCTCCTCTTCCTCGCAGGGCCCCGAAGGGCAGCGGGGGCTCCCCGGGGCACCCGGGTCCAGTGGGCAGCCGGTACGTACCGTGGGCAGATGGGTCGTGCCTGCGAGTACAGGCAGCGCTGCCAGGCGTGCGGGCAGCATGGTGCTAAGCAGCCGTGCACCAATGCTTGCCTGGCCGTGGGTGGGGGTCACCGGGACGGGGATGGGGGCCGCCTGCTAATGCACATCTCCGGCTTTTCTCCTCGCAGGGGGAGAAGGGTGCCCAGGGCGAGAAGGTGAGCCGGGGTCGGGGTCGAGCTGTGCCCCCGTGCCGCCCCAGCACCCTCCCTGCCCTCACCTCTTCTCTCTGCAGGGAGACCCCGGGGAGTGCACCTGCCCACCCAGTCCCCGCCAGGACCCCAGTTACGCCGGCATGCCGGTAAGCACCCCGAGCGCCCATGGGCACCCCCCGGCTCTGCTTTGCCCCCGCTGAACGCTCTTCCCCTTCTCTCGGCCCCAGGGAGCCCCAGGACTCTGGACCGGGATGTCCTGGCAGCCGCAGCCGGGCCCACAGGTGGGTGCTGCTCCCGCTGCGCTGTGCCCGCCGGCCCCCCACCCGCCATCACCCCCCCCCCCCCGCCTCTCTCCATTTGTGTTTTGGGGTGTTGCAGGGTCCCCCAGGAGCACCCGGCCCCCCCGGTCCCCCCGGTGCCCCAGGCCGCCAGGTGAGCGATGGGAGACAGGAGCAGAACCGGGCGAGTGGGGACCGATCCTGACCAGCTTTTAGCGCAGGGTTTAAATATTCAAGCGCTCTCCTCGGTTTTAGGGGATACCAGGACACAACGGTTTGCCGGGACTGCCCGGACCGGCCGGAGACCTGGTAGGTAGTGGCTGTGCCCGTGGCAGAGACCCCCCCGGCCGCCTGTCCTGTTCCCCCCTGCCCCGGTGGGACACCGTCCCCTTCCCTCCTGCATCTCTTCCAGGGGCCGCTGGCCGTCATGGCCGAGAGGAACATCGAAGTGCTGAAGGTGAGAGTGTGGGGATGGGGCATCTTCCTGCTGTGGGTCATGCCCGGGGTACCCTGAGCACCCCGAGGTGCCCCTGACTCCCTGCCTCCTCCCAGACCCTCTGCGGGGACTGCACCCAGCTGCAGGCAGCCTTCGAAGCACCCAGCGGTGTCAAGGGAGAGAAGGGAGATGGGGGCATGCCGGGTGCCCCCGGCAGCGAAAGCTGCGCCCGCGTGAGTATTGCCCACCTCCGGGTGGGAATCCCAGTGCCCAAAAACCCCTGGTTTTGGTGGGTCTTGGGGTGAAGTGCAGAGATGCTCCCGAGCTCCTGGGCATCGGCTCACATGGCAGTGGTGCAAAGCAGCAGGCGCTTGCAGGGCTGGGCACGCTCCGGGCACGCTCTGGGTATGCTGGTTCTGCTGGTCCTGTCTGCCCGGGATGGGGTCCCTGGGGAGGGTGACGGGCTTGTCCTGTGCAGGGGCCAGTGCAGGCTGGAGCAGAGGGTGCTGAGCACCCGAGGGGTGCAAAATGCGGGGCACTGTGCCCCACAGTTCCCCCAGTGCACCCCTGCAGGGGATCCCTGGGTGACTCCTGGGTTTTCTTCCAGTGCTTTGCCCAGTTCCCGAGAGCGGAGGAGGCTCGGGTGAGTGAACCGTGCCACCCGGCACCCTCTCCCTGCCCGTGGGGCTGAGCTGGTCTGGGTCCCCTGGTCCCCCAGGGTGCTGCAGGGTTGGTCCCCACTGGGGCAGGACCCAGCACCGTACCCCCGTTGCGGGAGCAGCTGGGGCTTTGGGGAGCGGAGGTTTGCTTCGAGGGGCACTTGGCTTGGCAGGGCTCGGCCGTGGGCAGCGGGCAGAGCCGGTCCCAGCCCCTGATGTGTCCCCCGCTCCCCGCAGGGTGACAGCCCTGACCCGGACTGCGTGGGCGATCCCGGGCTCCCGGGTGCCCCGGGCATCCCTGGCGAGAGAGGCGAGCAGGTGGGTGTCCTCCCCATCCACGGAGCTGCCCTTCTCCTCCAGCTCCCCCCCCACTGCCATCCCAGCCCTTCCCAGTGGCCATGGGGGCCACGGGTGGTCCCTTGGTGCCCCTCGGAGCTGGAGTGGGGCCAGGTCCCTGTCACCCCCGCTGTGGTCATGCCTAATGCACCCATCTCTCCCAGGGCTCACCAGGACTGCGGGGACCCCCAGGGCCACCTGGGCCCATTGTAAGTACCCCCTGCCTGGGGTGGAGGGTGGGCATCGTGTTATGGTCCTGGGGGCTTGGACCCCCCCCCCCATGCTACAAGTTGCCAAGGGGGCCTGGCGCCCTGCCCTGAGGCCGTGGTGATGGGCAGAGGGCCGGGAGGCAGAGGTGCAGCGTGGCACGGCTGTCCCCGGTGAGTCTGGACACGGAGGTGAAGGTGCTGCCAGCCCGGAGATGGAGCAGAAAGCCCGGCTTGGTGGGATGCCGAGGTCGAGCCGGCCCGTGCCCAGCCGCTCTGCGGCACCCCGAGGACTCAGCCCAGGCTCCTGGGTGCCATTTCCAGGCTGTGATCTCCCTGTTTCTCCCCTCAGGGCCCCCCAGGCTTTCCTGGAACGCCTGGCGCACCCGGACTGCCCGTAAGGACCCAGCACGGCTCTGCTCTGTGCCCTCTGTCGCTGCCGCTTGGTTTGGCTGTGTCCCCCTGTCCCTGTCCCCCCCTGGGAGCAGCCGCAGCCCAGCTGCCCCCCCCTCCCCTCCACCCCATCTCCATCCTCCCATTTTCACCTCCTCCATTGCCATGCAGGGGGTTCTCGGCGGACCCGGGGTCTGCAGGTTTGGGAATGATCTTCCTGAGCTCAGGGACCGGGTGCTGGCACTCACCAGCCCTGGAGCATCTGCCCCCGGTGTCCCGTGTTGGGGTCCTTCGCTGCCACGAGACCCAGGGATGGCCACAGCCTCCAGGCTGACTCGCCTCAGCTGTTTTCGGTGTGCCGGGGAGCTGCTACACCAGCTTGGTGCCCGCGGCTCATCGCAGCTCCCGTGGGGTGGGCTGGGTGCACCAGCAGGCACCCGGCTGCTGCCCCTTCCCCGGTTGCCCCTGGGGACTCCCCTCGTGGGGGCCAGGAGGATCCCCCCCCGTGCGGCCGGTGCTGCCCAGGCTCATCCTCTTCCTCCCCCTGGTCCCTGGGTCCTCTGTGGTCAGCCAGCCTCTACCACCATCTCCATCTTGATCTTCACCTTCATCGTCATCTTCATCTTCATCCTCCTGCTCCCTCCTAGCACGAGGAGGCGGCGAGGCTGCACCGGCGGCTCTCGGAGGATCCTGCCCTCCCTCGCCCGTGCCAGTCGTGTCCTGCTCCTGTCCCCTCGTCCACTAATGTCACCATAACACCACGGTCTGTGTGGGTCTGCGTGGGTCTTTGTGGGTCGTTGCTCTGCGGTGTGCCAGTGTGTCCTGTCCAGTCTCCACCGCCTTGGCACCACGTCATCCCACTAACCCACCCCAGTGGTCCCGTGGCACGGAGCCCGGGGGCTCCCAGCCGTCACCTGTGTCACCTGTGCCTGGCGTGCCCTGGGAGGACGGGGAGGCAGCGGGTTGCACCGGGATGGAGCTGTGGTCTGAAGCATGTCCTGGGCAGTGGCCGGGGTGCCAGGAGCTGGGCACCTCACGCAGCCCACCACCACCACCAGCACTGACTTCTCCATGGTTCCGTGGCACCCAGGCTGCCCGTGGGTCCTGCCCATTTGCCACAGCGTGGGGGGCACAGGCAGCAGTGACCTGTGTCTGGGTGGGAGCGTACCCGGCCACGCTTGGGCATTGAGCCTGGTGCCGTGGGTGGAGGGACCCCAGCCAGGTGCCGAGTGGGTCCTTCTCCCTGGTGCCTGGAGGTGCTGGGCAGACCGGGGCCGGTGCGGGTCGATGGAGATCACAGACCCCATGGGCCGTGCCCAGGTCCTCGGCCCCCCGCACTCTGCCCGGTTGTGCTGCCAGGTGGGCACAGCCCCGGGCAGGGGCCAGAGGAGACCCCCTGCAGCTCTTCTCTTCTTCCTCCGAAGGGTCTCCAGGGGGAACGTGGCCCTGCCGGGCTTGCTGGAGCCAAAGGGGAGCCGGTGAGTGGTGTGGGAGGAGGGGATGGAGGGAGGACATGGGTGCCCTGTGGGCTTTGGGCACCTGGCTGGGGCACTGCAGGTGGCTCAGCATCGTACTCCTCCTGCACAGGGACCTCCAGGGCAGCCCGGCTACCCCGGCGCGACAGGTCCCCCCGGCCTTCCCGTGAGTACTGCGGGGAGCCAGGCAGCACGTGCCAGCCCCCAGCCACCTCGTGTGTCCCCACGTCCCTCCCTGGTGCTCATTGGGGCCCCCCCATTCTGCTGGAGCAAGCAGTTGGGAGACCCCAGCGGGCACCGAGCACCGTGTCCCTTCAGGGCTCATCCCTCTCCCATCCATCCCATCCCACGCATTCCCAGTGCCCTATCCATTGCCCGTCTGTTGACTCCATCCGTGCCCCATCCATCTGTGCCCCTTGCATGCCTTGTCCGTGCCCCATTTTTCCCCATCCATCCCTGCACCCCATCCATGCCCCATCTGGTCCCCCATCTCCCATCCATGCCCCATGTCCCATCTGTGTCCCACGTCCCAGCTCGTCCCCCATCCTGCGGGGTGCCTTCTTCTCCTTCCTTCCCCAGGGCATCAAAGGTGAGCGAGGCTACGTGGGCCCCCCTGGGGAGAAAGGGGAACTGGTGAGTCCCTCAGGGCCGTGCTCCAGGGGTAGAGGGGCTGGGGGCTCTCCCAAGTGCCCCCCTCACCGTGGCTACTGGGATTGAGGTTCTTCCAGCCACATCCATCTGACCCCGTTCCTCCCCTTCCCAGGGACCCCCCGGCTTGGACGGCCTCCCAGGTCCCACAGGGCCAGCGGTAGGTGCCCACTCTGATCGGCTCCCGGGGGGCTGTGGGGCAGGAGGGGGGGCGGCCGTGGTGGCTGTGGGTGCAGCGAGGTGCTCCCCACCCACCTCGCCCCCTCTTTCCACAGGGACCGAGGGGCGAGCGCGGGCTCCCGGGCAGTGCTGGCGAGAAGGGGGACCAGGTGAGCATCCCCGAGGGTCCGGCAGGGATGGGGATCCCCAGGACCCCCATCGGGCAGGATGCGGCCGTTGGGGTCCAGCTCAGTTCTTGTCTCTCCACAGGGTTTCCAGGGCCAGCCTGGCTTCCCGGGACCACCGGTGAGTACGTCCCACCGGGGCTGCTGGGAACGATGCTCCAGCACAGTGGGGTGTTCCTGGGAGATGATGCCTGGCCCTGGCTGTGTGTCCCCATGTCCCCGCGGGGCCGGGTAGCCAGCTGGGGATGGGGACATGGGGCTCTACCAGGGGGACACGGGCACATCCCGCCAGATAAGGTGCGGAGAGCAGCCCCAGAGCAAACCCGTTAAAATGAGTTTGGAGACAGCGGGCTGTGCAGGGCTGGGCTCTCCCACCACGATGACACCCCCCACCCCTACTTAACACCCCTCTTCTCTTTAGGGGCCCCCTGGCTTCCCAGGGAAGGTCGGTCCAGCCGGGCCACCAGGGCCCGCGGCCGAGAAGGTGAGTGCCATGGATGAGTGCCACCGGGATGTGGCTGCGCGGTGGCACCGCTCATCCCTCGGGCCGGTGGGCTCAGTTTGGCCCCTGCTCTGCGGGGTGGCGGAGGCTTGCCCAGCCCTGGCTGCTCCCTTGACCTGTGGCTCTTGCAGGGCAGCGAGGGCATGCGTGGCCCCACGGGGATGCCAGGGCCCCCTGGACCCCCCGGACCCCCGGGCATCCAGGTAAGACCCCCTTCCTATGCCACGTTTGTGGGGAGAAGGGGCAGGACCACTGGTATCATGGTGCTGCTGGGGAGCACCGCTGGCTGGACCCATTCCCCAGGGACCTGTTCCCCATTCCCATGGCCTGGGGTGCCCAGAGCAGGTCCCTCGGGGACCCCCAGAGCCCCTCGGTCCAAACCACCCTCTGACACCCTCACCTTGTCACCGCAGGGCCCCGCTGGCTTGGAAGGACTGGACGGCAAGGACGGCAAGCCAGGGCTGCGGGTGAGGCTCTGTGGCATTCCGGGGTGCTGGCAGGGGGGCAGCCCCCTCCCCAGGACACCCTCAACCCGTATCTCTTTCTCTCCAGGGTGACCCCGGACCACCCGGGCCACCAGGGATGATGGGTCCTCCGGTGAGTGACAGCCTTCCTTCTCACCCCTCTCCGGTGCTCGGTGCCTGGCATGTCCCTGCAGTTAGAACCGGGTGTTCCCTGAGCCAGGACTGTCCCACCGCACACTCCTGGGGATGCTGAGCCCAAGGGGTGGGTGGGCATCCCCCCCACCCTGTCGCTGCAGGATGGGGTCCCCAGCAGAGACTGGGGTCGGTGTCGCCTGCCTCGATCTGCTCGCAGGAGCCGGGGGACCCCCACCCAGCTCTTTTCTCCCTCCAGGGCTTCAAGGGGAAGACAGGGCACCCGGGTCTCCCGGGACCGAAGGTGAGCGACGGCGGCACTGGGGGACACGCGGTGGTGACAGCCCCGAGGACCTTGGTCCTGGGCCAGGGTCTCCACGCGTTGCGCTGCCCACAGTGTCCCTTCCTTCTCTTAGGGTGACTGCGGCAAACCTGGCCCCCCGGGGATCACGGGCCGGCCGGGAGCGGAGGTGAGTTGAAGGGGGTGGGTGGGCTCTGGAGCCCTAAGCTGGATGGTCCCCACGTCACCCCTCAATCACACTGCCTTCCTCAGGGTGACCCCGGACCCATGGGACCCCAAGGTCGCCAGGGACCCCCAGGGCTCATCGTAAGTTGGACCTGCCCCCCACGGCGCACCAGGACGGTGCCCACGGCGGGGAGCGCGGCGTGGCGTCCCTCCGGCACGGGGAGCGGGGACATCACCCATATGTCCCCCCCCAGCTGACACCCCTCTCTCTGCCCCCCAGGGCCCCCCTGGCAGCCCGGGGCAGCCGGGTCCTGCTGGCCTCGCCGGAGTGGTGAGTACTGCGGGGGCCGGGTGGGTGCCACGGAGAGCGGGTTTGGGGGTCACCGTCCCCATCCCCTTCGCTGACTCTGATCCCGGCTGCCTCCTCCTGCCTCTCCGCAGGGGCTGAAGGGCGAGCGGGGCTCCGTGGGGGAGCGAGGTCTGCCGGGGATGCCAGGACAGCCAGGACCCCCAGGCCACCCAGGACCACCGGTGAGTGCAGCGGGGCATGAGGGGTGGCACAGACCTCTGCGCCCCAGTGCAGCGGGGACCTCGAGGACCGATCGGCGTCTCACGCTGCCCCACTTTGATTTCGCAGGGGGAGCAGGGACCAGACGGACCCATCGGTAAAGAGGTATGCGGTGCGGGTTCTGCGGCAATCCTGCCTGGTGGGACCCCGGGGCCAGATCGTGGCATCCTCTAGCCTGGCCGTGGTGTCCCCAGGGTGGGAACATCCCTGTCACCCTGCTCCTCTGTGTCTCCCCAGGGCCCCCCAGGAAAACCCGGCATCGCAGGACCAGCCGGCCAGAAGGTGAGGAGAAAGCCCGGCCGTGCCACCGCCACCATCCCGGCACCCCACAGCCCGGCTCAGAGCCGGGGGTGCTGGGACTGAGCCCTGCCTCTCCGTGTCTCCGCAGGGTGAAGCTGGATCCCCCGGCGAGAGGGGCTACCCCGGGGAGAAGGGCAGAGCCGGCATGCCCGGGGGGCCAGGGAAAAGCGGCTCCATGGGCCTCGTGGGGCCACGGGGTCCCGCGGGTGAAAGGGGCCCCCCCGGCTCGCCAGGACCTGCGGGCAACCCTGGGCTTCCAGGACCCCCGGGGATGATGGTAAGGAGGGGCGACCGGGATGCGGGACCCCCATCCCTCCACAGGGTCCGGTGGTGACGGTCCCTCCTGTGTGTTCCCCCAGGGAGATGTGGTGAATTACGATGAGATCAAGAGGTTCATCCAGCAGGAGCTGAACAAGATGTTTGACGGTAATGGGGTGGCGGGGGCCGGTCGCACCCCGGCATCGCTTTATCCCCACCGGTGCTGAGCGTGGCCGCCTTTTCCCGCAGAACGGATGGCGTACTACACCTCCCGGCTGCACTTCCCGGTGGAGATGGTGGCATCCCCAGGGAGACCCGGTCCCCCAGGGAAGGACGGGCTGCCCGGCCGGCCGGGACCCCCTGGTTCCCCGGGGATGCCGGGGCAGATCGGCAGAGAGGGGCGACAGGGTGTGCCGGGCATGCGAGGTAGGTGCTGCTCCCCGCGGCATTCCCAGCGTTCCCGAGCGCTGGGGCATCGTGGCTGTGCCGGGGTCTCATCCCTCTCCATCCACCTCTCTTCCAGGCGAGCCAGGTGCCAAAGGCGAGAAAGGAGAGAAAGGTGTGGGTGTGATGGGGGACAGCGGCCCCCCCGGACCCCCAGGTGAGCCCCCTCTCTCCGCGTGGCCGCTAGCCCCGTGCTGGGGCTTGTTGCCAGCCCCCACGCCTTGCCACCTCCCTTTTTCTCTCCATCTCTTCCAGGTCCCCAAGGGCCACCAGGCTACGGGAAGATGGGCCCCCCGGGCCCCGTGGGACAGCAGGGTATCCCCGGCATCCCCGGCCCCCCAGGTGCCACGGGGCAGCCGGGCAAAACGGGGCATTGCAGCCCGGCGGAGTGCCTGGGTGCCGTGCCCCTGGAGCAGCCCCTTTTCCAGCCCAAAAACGTCAAGGGTCCCTTTGGCTGAGGGGGTCCCCGTATCCCCCCTTCCCCCCCCCCGTGCCCCCCGCCTTTGCTGTTAATATTGTTTCCCCGCTGTGCCGGGGGCCGTGCCTGTCCCGCGGCGGGGACGGGGGGGGTGTTGTACAGCTCCGTCGTGATCGTGAGGGCAGGTGGATCTTGCCCGGCCAAATACACCCGTGCTGGTGCCCCCCAGGCCTCCCGCCTCCTCGCTCGGCTGCGTGCCGGATCTCCGCAACTCCGCTTTGTCCCCATCCCCGTCCCTGTCCCCCCCAGGGATGAGGATGCCCAAGACCGCAGCCCCGGTCCCGCGCGTGGGGTATCCCCAGGTCAGCCCGGCCGGGGGCACGGTGTCTCAGAGCCCCCCTTCCAGCCCGTGGCACTGGGCCTGATGGGGTTGGATCCTGGGGAGATCCCAGCCCTGATCCTGGGGGATTACAGCCCTGCCTTTGGGGGGATCCCAGCCCAGTCCCTGGGGAGATCCCAGCCCTGATCCTGGGGGATTACAGCCCTGCCTTTGGGGGGATCACAGCCCTGCCTCTCGGGAGATCCCAGCCCTGATCCTGGAGGGATCCCAGCCCTGCACCTGGGGGATCCCAGCCCTGCCTCTCGGGAGATCCCAGCCCTGATCCTGGAGGGATCCCAGCCCTGATCCTGGGGCATTCCAGCCCTGCCTCTGGGGAGATCCCAGCCCTGCCTCTGGGGGGATCCCGGACCGGCTCCCGGGGAACTCCTAGCCCTGCTCCCGTGTAGGTCCCGGGGAGCACCCTTCGGGACTCGGTGGGCCCCACCCCTCTCCGTCGTCATTGCCGCTTTAAGCCCCCCCCCGGGCGCGCCCTTCCTTCTCGTCACCGCCCCGCCTTAGCTGACCCCTCCCACGCTTCCCCGGCGGCGAGGGAGGGCGTGGCCTCCGCGGGCCGCGGCCAATGGGCGCACGCACCGCCCGTGACGTCAGCGAGGGGGAGGGCGCAGCAGCGGTGTTATGGCGGCGTATCCGGGGCAGGTGGGGCCGGGTCGGAGCGGGGTGGGGAGGGGACCGGGATGAGGGGGGGAAGAAGTAGCGGCGGGGGGGGGGGGGGGGGGGCGGGGGCGCCACCCGGGGCTT
>NW_010972953.1:2587086-2592295 GCF_000737465.1 Haliaeetus leucocephalus | reverse complement strand
CCGGGCTTTGTCCCCTCCCCAGGGTTTCCCCGGCGCAGGACAGGCCCCCGGCGCGCCCCCGGCCGGTCCCTACCCCGGGGTTTCTCCCTACGGTGGGGGGCCTTACGGTCAGGCCCCCCCCGGGGGACCCTACGGACAACCTGGAGGCGGCCCCCAGCCCGGGCCCTACGGAGGGGCGGCCCCCGGAGGTGAGTGGGGCTGTGGGGGTGAGGGGTCCCTCCTGCGGCCGGGACCCGGGGTTCCCCCCCGGGACAGTGATTTTGGAGGGGGGGGAGGTCGTTCCCTGTGTGGCAGCCCCGATCCGTGCCAGGAGGGGCCTGCTCGGCGCCCCTCGCCCAGCTCAGGTGAACTGCAAAGTGCCAGTTTATTAGTTTAAAACCTGGAGGAGGAGGAGGAAGGTGCCGAAAAGGAGGAGGAGGAGGAGGAAGGTGATGAAGAGGCCGCAGCCCTGAGCACCAGCAATAAACCTTTATGGCCGCACACCTGCCGCCCGGCACTGCCAGGTTGATGGGGCGGCAGCCCCATGGTTCACTCTCCCTGTCTCAAGCTACGCGAAGGATCTGATTTAATTCCCCTTCTCTGCCACCAGACGCTACGTGCCAAGCCCTGGGCCTTGCTAACCTCTTTTCCCAGGATCGTATGGCTGTAAAAAGCTGTTTAGAGCAGAAGTGCTGACTGGCCCCTGGGTGTTGGCTGTGTCTCTGTGAGCCATCCCTGGGGACAGACCAGCCAGCGGCCTCTCTGAGGGGAGGTGAGAGCCGCTGATGGCCTCTCCCCACGCAGGTAATGCCCCCCCCGGTGTGGACCCGGAGGCTTTCTCCTGGTTCCAGGCAGTCGATGCCGATCGCAGCGGGTACATCTCCGTGAAGGAGCTGAAGCAGGCGCTGGTCAACTCCAACTGGTCGACGTTCAATGATGAGACATGCCTGCTGATGATAAGTAAGTCTGGGCTCTCGTTGTCCTCCTGCTGCTTTTTATTCTGATCTGTTGGAGATAAGCCTCTATTGGGTGAAGCCAGCCCAGCCTGCGTTCCCCTGTTACCTGGGCATCACTTACCTGAGCAGCTGGCCTGTAAGCGCTCTCTGGAGCGAGAGCTGGGCAAACCGAGCAGCTCCGAGCACCGTTTTGGTGGAGGACACGAGTCAGGAGCCCAAAACGCCGCTTAGGAAAGGGAACCTGGCTCTGCACAAGGCCGAGCGAGCCCCCACTCACAGAGAGCCAGGGAGAAAAGGGAGGGAGAGGTCCAGGAGTGAGCCAGAGTCACCCCATTCCCCTGCTTCCCCCAGTGTTGCGTTTTCTGCCATTTCCTACCAGCCTCTTAGGGATTGAATGGTCCTGTTTGATGGCAGCCCTGGTGAGGGAGGACTTTCAGGGCCTGGAGCGGGGTGCCAGGGAGCTGCAGCGCAGATCCTGAGCTCTCCAGGAGTTTCTGCAGCATGTTCTTGCTCTGCCTCTCACTGCCCTGCTCCTGATCTTTGCTCCTTCCTCCCCAGACATGTTCGATAAGACCAGGTCAGGACGCATAGACGTGTACGGTTTCTCAGCCTTGCTGCGCTTCATCCAACAGTGGAAGAACCTCTTCCAGCAGTACGACAGGGACCAGTCGGGTTCCATCAGCTTCAGCGAGCTCCAGCAAGGTCGGTGAGGGGCAGAGACACCAACCTGGGCCTTACCAAGCTCGCCAGGGACCACTGTCTGGCTCTGCTTGGTGTTTATTTCCAGTCCGGCCTGGTGACTCCTCCTTGTGCTGTTCCTGCAGCAGGGATGGGTGTTTCTGAGCTTCTGGGTGCCTCCCATGCAGCCGTGGCTGCAGTCCATGCCTGTTGCTGCACTGGGGCATGCTGGGCTGGCTGAACTGGCTGTGACAGAGCTGGCACTGAGCCTTCCCATAGGGCAGGAGACGAGGAGCTTCACCAGGGCTGTGGCATGACCTTCCTTCCTTAAGGAAACCTAAAATGCCCCCCCACCCCGCAAATGGCATGTGGCTAAAGCCTGTTTTGTGGGAGGAACTCTTGGGTGTGTATGTCTGATGGAGGGGAAAAATGTTTGGAATTTGTGCCTTGGTTTGGTTCCTCCTTCCGGACAGCCCTGCCCGCGCACACCCGCCCTTGGAAGTGAGCACTATGGGGCGGTGGGAGATGGGGTGTGTGCCAGCACACGGGATGGAGGGCACAGTTGCTCTCCCTCCTGTCGGGAAGGTTTAATCCGAGTGTTTCTTGTTCCTAGCTTTCTCCCAGATGGGCTATAACCTGAGCCCGCAGTTTAGCCAGCTGCTGCTGGCCCGCTACGCCCAGAGATCCTCCAACCCCAGCATCCAGCTTGACCGCTTCATTCAGATCTGCATGCAGCTCCAGAGCACAACCGATGCCTTCCGTGAGAAGGACACGGGGCTGGTGGGCAACGTGCGGTTGAGCTACGAGGACTTCCTCACGATGGTCGTGACTCGCATGATGTGACACCCTCGGTCGAGGGCTGTGAGCCGGCCAGGAGCTCTGCGGGGCTCTCCAGGAGCAGCAGCCCTCCTCAGCCTCGTGCTTGGTTGTGGCTGAGCCTCCTGAAGAGCAAGCTGTTTCCCTGGGCCGGCTTTCCAGCCTGCTCTGTCCGAGGAGCCCTGAGCCCTGCTGGGGCCCTCCTGGCTTCGATTCCTTGTCCCCACTCGATGGCAGCGGGTGCCTCCATGCCAAACTGGAGCCCGGTTCTGGGGCCGTGCTGTGGGGTAGGACAGCCAAACCAGTAGCCTGTGCCATGCCTCCCAGGGAGTGCTTAGATCTTCCCTCGCCAGACACAAAATCATACTTACACCCTACTTGCGCTGTCCCTCTGCTTGGCTGGATGTCTGCAGTGGAATATCTCTGTCTCAGTGTGCTTTTGGGGACTTTCCAGTGACCAAGAGCTGAGCCTTCATTTGAAAAGCAGCAGGAAGGACACAAGCGATGGCAGAGTTTGTCCTTCCTTGCCTCGCAGACTGCACTTCCTTGCCAGGAGCACATCCAACCCCTCGGCTGTGCTGGAAACACTCTGGCTTTCCTGCGGGTCTGAGCCCCGTTTCTCTCCGGGCTGCTGGAACGGGCCACGTTGCTGCAGTCACACGCAGGATCATCGACTCCCCCCGCCTCGTTGCCAATGTCTGTTTTGATTCGTCTCTGTCTGCCGAAGCCAAACTCGGAAACGGTTTAGAGCTTATTTTTACAGCTTTTGAATAAAAGGCGATGTGCACTGGTCACTGGGTGGTTTGTGTTTACAAAGCAGCTCACAGGGATGCTGCCCTGCCTCGTGTCACCCCCCGTGGGGCCAGCAGCAGCTCTGGGTGCAGGGAGGGGACACGTCCTTCTGTGCCTGTACCCCTGCTCTGGGCACTGCTCCCAGGGCTTGGTACACTTTCCTGAAGTTAGTTCTTGCACGTTTCCTGTCGACTTGGAGAAAATAAGGTGCTGGGGTCTCCTGCTGAGGTACAAGTAAAGATTTGACCAACAGAAAGGTTTTCTTTCCTGTGGTTTTAAAATGATGAGCAGGTGGTTATCCTTTAATTGGCCTTGATGAGAAATCTCAGAGATGCTTTTTGAAAAACAGGTTGCTACTGTATATTTGAAGGGATTTTTATGAAACAAAATAGTTAAAAGACCGAGTACCTTATCTGATGCTTTTAGAAGCAATAACCAGATGTCGGTGTTTTCCTCAGCTTCAGCCAAAGGCAGGACTTTTTGTTCTAGAGCATCACTCATCATTCCAACAATATTTCTCGTTGTCTTTGGCTGAGTCAGAGCTGGCCAGCCTTGTAGATCAGAGAGGTTTAAAGCAGAGGCGGTGGGGGCTGCCTCTCCCCACCCCACGCTGTCACCTGTGCTGTGGCTGTCGCTGCCTGTGCGGGCTGTCACCCCTCCTGGCCAGGGCTGTTGTGCAGCAGCAGGGATGACTGGGGGGGGCTGTGACCCCAGCTGGGGGTGAGTGTGTGCATAGGTATGTAGCGATATATATATATATCTCTTTATATAATACCCTGGGAGGTCTGTCTGTGTGTGTATACATAGATACCCCTGTATATACACGCACACAGAGCCCTGTGCATACAGGTCGCGGTTTAAGCCCAGCCAGCAACTGAGCACCACGCAGCCGCTTGCTCACTGCCCTCAGTGGGATGGGGGAGAGAATTGGGAGGAAAAAGGAAAAGTCGTGGGTTGAGATAAGAATAGTTTAATAGGACAGAAAGGAAGAAACTCATAACAATAGTAACAATAATAAAATGACAATACTAATAAAAGAATTGGAATATACAAAACAAATGATGCACAATGCAATTGCTCGCCACTCGCTGGCTGATGCCCAGTTAGTTCCTGAGCAGCGATTCCCCCAGGCCAAGTCCCCCCAGTTTATATACTGGGGCATGACATCCCATGGTATGGAATACCCCTTTGGCCAGTTTGGGTCAGCTGCCCTGGCTGTGTCCCTTCCCAACTCCTTGTGCCCCTCCAGCCCTCTCGCCTGGGCATGAGAAGCTGAAAAACCCTTGACTTGGTATAAACCCTACTTAGCAACAACTGAAAACATCAGTGTGTTATCAGCATTCTTCTCACCCTGAACTCAAAACAGCACTATACCGGCTACTTGGAATAAAATTAACTCTATCCCAGCCAAAACCAGGACAATATATAAATACACACTAACAGATAACCCTGTGTATATACAAATACACACAAACACCACACTGCGTGCACACACACTTACTGACACTCCTCTGAGTGTGTGTATATATGGTGGAAGGTGTACATATGTATATACACACATATATATATATATATATATATACACACGGGGGGGGGGTGTATATGCACACATGCAGAGTAACAGACACCCCCGTGTATATATACACACACCATACACACACTAACAGGCACCCTTGGGTATATGCATATATACACACACATACTTATTGACACCTGTGGATATACACAGAGAACACTGGTTTTGAAATATGTGTATATATATATATATATATATATATATATATATGTATCTCCCACACATGCTGACACTGCTGTTTATTTATCAACCCCCGTTTATATATACACACAAGCAGACCCTGCTGTTTATTTACACACACACTAACAGACACTGCTCTTTGTAATATACACACACTAAAGGCTGCCGCTCTCTGTGTGTATATATAACAGTATATATAGACCCCCCCCCCCCCCCCGGCCCGCCGTTTTTT
>NW_010972953.1:2586533-2587076 GCF_000737465.1 Haliaeetus leucocephalus | reverse complement strand
CCCCCCCCCCAGGCACTGCTGTTTATATGTGTATGTACACACACACAAACTAACAGGGACTGCTGTGTCTGTTAGCGTGGACATGTACAAACAACGGTGTCTGTTTGTGTGCGTGTATATAAACAGCAGGGATTTTTAGCCTGAGTGTGTATAAATATACATTAAAAAAAAAAAAGCAGTGTGTGTGAGTGCGTGTATATAAATAGTAGTGTGTGAGTGTGTGTATATAAAAAAATCAGCAGTGTCTGTTAGAGTGTGAGTGTATGTACATAAACAGCAGTGTCTGTTAGTGTGTGTGTGACTCTGTATAAATACATACAAAAAAAAAAAAACAGCCAGCAGTGTCTGTTAGTGTGTGTGTATATAAAAACCACAGTGGTGTGTGTATATTTAAAAAAAAACCCCAAAAACCAAAACCCCAGCAGTGTCTGTTAGTGTGTATGTGCATATATTAAAAAAAAAAGCCACAGTGGTGTCAGGGGGTGTATATATATATATACACACATATATACCAATAACCCCCAGCAGTCTGTTAGTGTGTAC
>NW_010972953.1:2584649-2586279 GCF_000737465.1 Haliaeetus leucocephalus | reverse complement strand
AGAGGAAAAGCAAAGAATAAATACATTTTTAAACAGGAACACCCGCACCTCACGGGCCTGCTCGGCCTCCCCACCCTGCCCCTGGCCCCGCTGGGGTGGCTGTGGTGGCACAGCGGGCTGTGGTGGCAGTCCCGGCTGTGGGGTGGCCGTGGTGGTGCAGGCCCCCCCCACCCCGTCCAGGCCACATCGCCATGTCAGGACCCACCAACATCATATTCTTGGGCAGCGAGTTGGGACAGCCCAGAACTTTCTTACCCCGGCTTCAATACAGCGAGTCAGGACAATTAGGCACCCGCTAACCGCAGCCGAAACCCCGGCACCTGGAACCGTAGCCGAGACTCTTGCTGCCTCGATCGCGGCCCACCTTTGCGTTTTCCTGACCAAAACTACAGCCAGAACGGAGTTACACCCTCCAAAGGCAATCATCTCACAAACCTACGAGCGGCGGTCCCGTGAGGCCCTTCGAGCTCTCCTGGACTGCAGCGGGCTGCCACCGGGCATCTCCCGCTGAGGCGGACACCGCTCGGAGCTCGCAAACTCTCCGGGCTGCCAAAATCAGAGGAACGTCGCCGAAAGGTGACGACGGGACCCGGGCTGAAAGCCTTTGCTCCTCGGGGGTCACCCCTTCACCCGTTGAGAAACGCTGAGACATTTGACATGAATATGTCACTGAACCCAAGGGCAATTTTTAACAGGTATACCTCTGTTTATATATATATAGAGCTTAGTGTTTGTGTGCATGCGCCTGTGAATTGCCCCAGGTATCCGATAGCAAGTATAGTATTGCCCTTTCAAATCTATAATTAAGCCGCTGTTGATTGTAGTAAGTTCTACTTTGTAAATGTTAAATTAGTCAATGATTAAGTGCTGCTAAGTCTTGTGATTCACCTTAAACTGTGAATGAACCCCAGACTGCTGCTACACACGTAATCCCTTCAGACATAAACCATTGCCCAAATCTGGGACTAGGAGTCGATCCAGATGCACCTAAGCTCCATCAGGAGCTGAGAAAGCAAGGGGGTCTTCCTGAACCTCACGACTCAACGGGAGGGTCTCCCCTACCTTTCTGCACCTCCAATCTCTGTGCAAATCAGGAAAAATCAATTCTCACTCTACTTTCCTTTGTATGTTTCTCCCTTACCCTTTTGCATCTTCGGTCTCTGTTTAAGTCATCCTAGTTTAATTCTTACTTGATTTTTCCTTATACACCTCATCCATGGATTAAGTAATAAGAGCGAACCTTGACGTCAAACTTTGTGAAGTCACCCTTTTAGAAACTCCTATTAAATCACTTTCGCTCATACCCTCGACGGTGATTCTTTAAGCGACCCAAACCACTCGTTTGCGACAGGTGACACTCCTGGCCACGGTGGAGGCTGCGGTGGCCCGTGTGGCTGCGCGTGCCCGTGGCGGGTCCAGCGCTGGCCGCCGATGCTGGCCGCCGATGCTGGCCGCTGTCACGGGGAGCCGGAAAACGCACAATGAGCGGGGCCTTATCTCGCCCCGCAGCCCTTCCTGGGGTCACGGCTGGGTCCCCCCCACCTCCCCGGGACAGGGCAGGTGGGGGGCAGTGGGGCCATGTGACCCCCCCCCCCCCCCCCCCAGATGGGGGGGGGGGGGGGGAGACACC
>NW_010972953.1:2580957-2584639 GCF_000737465.1 Haliaeetus leucocephalus | reverse complement strand
GGGGGGGGGGGGGTAGGCCCCCCCCCCCCCCCCCCCGAATAGGGCTGGGGAAGGAGCAGACCCTCCTAGCAATGAGGTTTCAATAAGTTTTATTTACAAATAATAAAAAGCAAAATAAATACAAAAAAGTCTTAAAAGTACAGCCCCGGGCGGAGGGGGGGGGAAAGGGTAGGAGGACCTGGGCTGTGCTCCTGCATGGTCCCCAATTGTGGCCCCACCAGGACAGGGACACTGTGGGGCTGAGCCCTCCCCAGTCCCCAGGGGGTGGCAGGGGCCATAGCACCATAGGGACAGGCAGGGGGGACGGTGGGGACCCCATTCTGAACCCCAGCTGGCAACACCCAGCCTTGGGGCTCCTCCAGCCCTGGGGGCATGGGTGAAACCCCCCCCCCCCCGGGGCACTGCTGGGTTATTTTACTCCCCTGGCTCCAGGGATGCCTGGGCAAAGGGAGTTGGGGGGGACGGGGACAGATATGGGGGTGCAGGAGCCCCGGGGGTCCCACTGCAGCGCTCCCCCAGCCCCAGACACATGCTCGCCGGCGGTGGGAGAAGGGGGGTGAAGCCATCAGCACCGGCCAGGGCGGGGGACGGCCGCCTTTGAAGAGCCCCCAGCCACGACTGAAGCCCAGCCAAGCCCGGGGCGGGGGGATTAGCTGGTAAATCCCACGGGATGTGGGTCCGGCCCCTGGGGCACCCCCGTCCGCACACCCCATGCACGCGCCATTGCACCCAGCCGCAGCGTCAGCACAGCGGGGGCATGCGGCCCCCCGGGGATGGGGACGCAGGGGACAGTCTCATCCCCCTGCCCGGTGGCATGGGGCTGTGTGGGGGTCCCACCCCACGGGTACCCCCAGGAGGGGACGGAGGGGCTGCGGTGCTGGGCAGGGCCATCGTAGGGACAAGGACATCTCCAGGGCTGGGGGGGCCCCGGGGTGGGAGGACAGTGGGCAGCGGGGGGCTCACTTGTGGGGCATGTCCTCCATGCTGACGCGGCCCCAGACGCCCACCACGAAGGTCTCTACTTCGCACTCGTTGACGCCGCGGGCGATGCGAAAGTAGCCACCTTCGCCCCACGCTGTGCCCCAGGAGTTGGCTGCAGTCTGCGGAGGGGACACAGGACACGGCTCAGCACTGGGTGGCCCAGCTGACCCCCCCACCCCCCCAATCCCTGAGCTGAATCCCACCTGGGCATGGGAAAGCAGCACTTGCAGCCACCCACCCTAATGACTGAGCCCCAACAAACTCGTGACACCCACCAACACTCACCCAGTATTTTTGGGTCTGGCCATCAGGCAGCTGCTCTTCTCCCCACCTGCGTTGGAAGGGCAGGGCAGTGAGCGGGGGTCCGGGGGCACCCCCTCGGGCTGCAGCCCATACTGCCGGCATCACCCCGCCGGGCACTGCGATAGCAGGGTGCTGTGTTGACCCCACTCATTTCCTGGCCTCGGCACCTCCCCAAGGGCCAGGCTGAGGTATTTACGTCCGCTCCCGAAATACAGGCAGGTATATTTAACTATGGGGATGAGGAAGGAAGCTGCCGGCACAGGGCAGCCAGTCCCAACTCCCACCTCCCTCCTTTGAGGGGGCTGAGCACCGCACACTCGTGTCACTTGTGGCCACCACCCTGGGGCGAGCATCAGCCCCTGGCAGGGCTCCCTGCCATCGCTCCCTGTACCCTCCTTCCCTCCCCGCTTCTTCTCCCTGCCCGGAGGAAGGGGACACCTTTCCTCCCCCGAAAAGAAAATTTCTCCTGCCTGCAGCAGGGCTCTCCGCATGCCTCTGAGCCCCCGATGCCACCCCCCACCTACCCGGTGATTTTGACTGAGTGGGTCCCATGTCTCTGGTGCTTCGGCCCCTTCCCCTCAGCCACCGGCGTGTGCCGATAGATCCCGCTCTTGTACATGAAGAAATCCTCGTGCACCTCCAGGATGGCTGCGGGCAGGGGAAGAGGGTCTGGGGATGCTGACCCTGTCCCGAGGGACAGGGTGCCGAGCTCCCGGGGCTCCACATCCCCCAGGGTGGAGGATACGGGCACCGGGGACACACAGGGCATCTCCCGGGAGGAGGGAAGGCGGCAGCCAGATGTCACATCACACGGGCGATGTGACAAGACTCAGAGAATTAAAAACAATAAAAGTAAAACAAAACCAACTGCTGAGATGGAGATTAAGTCTCAGGAGTTAATGAGCAACAAGTGCCTGCTGGTGTGGGCAGCGTGATGGGCACCCCGGGGCCAGCGAGAGCACGGCGCTGCCCGGGCATGTGGCTAAACATTAATCAGGGAGAGCAGCCGAGGAGGGGGGGCCTGGCTCCCACAATTGCCCCCGGCCCCAGGCAGGGACACCCCCCCCCCCCCCTCTCCTCCCCCCGGCCATTGCAGCACCCGGCTTCAGGGCACAAGAATGGGGTGCCCACGCCGGCTCCCTACCTTGCACGGGGCCATTCTCCAGCAGCTCCTTCATGATCTCCTTCTCCTGCAAGCACAGAGCTTGGGTGGGACCGGGGCTGGGACCGGGACCCCCGGCACTGCCCTCCCCACCCCCTGGGGATGCAGGCAGAGACCTTTTCGGCACCCACGGGTGGGTGTTGTGGAGATGCCGAATAGAGGAGCAGCTCCCCTGGGGGCTCCGCAGCGGGTTTTTCCCAGCTTCATTTCCAAATTTGGCTTTCCTAGGGAAACCACCCCGAGCCAAGCCCCTTTCCCGCTCCCCACACCAAACGGCTCCTGCTTCGCCCACGCTGGCGGCTCTGCCCGGCCCCATCCCGCAGGCACTCACGCTGGAGGAGAGGCGGTAGGCAGGGGTGGACTGGTAGATCTCGTTGGCGTGGGTCTGGGGGTTGGGGCAGCGTGCCGTCGCCTGCCGCTTGCCCCTGCCCGTGGAGCGGCTGTGCATCATGCAGGGCTGTGCCGCCGGCTGGCTCTCCTGGCTGGTGAAGGGGTAGCACTCGTCTGTCACCACCCTGGGCAAAGAAGGGACAAGGACATGAGGAAGGGAAGGACCACCCAGCTCCATCCCCACTCCCATCCCCATCCCCAAACCCCACTCTCCATCCCCACCTGGGCTGGCAGCCCTCGGTCCCCGCCTGCCCAAGGGACAGCTCCGGGGACCCGATGTGCACGGGGCACCCCTGGGCTCTCCCCAGGTGAGCCTTGAACCCCCTTATCCCACCCCAGCACCGGGGCAGCCTCTGCCCCCCGCATCCCATCCCCACTCACCCTCGCCTGCGGAGGTACCACCAGGCACCGTCCAGCCGGCCCCCGCTGCAGCCCCGCTGGTTGCGGGTGTCGCAGGACAGGAGGTTTTGGGGTGACAGGGCGGGCTTCATGTGTCCCATGGAGTGGATGGAGATGCGGTCCGAGGCGACGGCTGGAAGCGAGCAGGGGGTCATGGAGCGGCGGCTGCTCCCCCGGGTCCTGCTCCGCTCCCCAGCTCCACGGCAGCGGGTTTAGTCCCCGTCCGTCCCCCTCAGCCACCCCATCCCATCCTGTCCCATCTCACCTGCCGTGGAGAAGGCCCAGGAACCGGCGCAGTTGCCCTGATCCAAGGGCTCGTGGATCATCCCGGGCCACTTTGCCGCCGCGTCAAAGTGGCGAGGCAGCACCTCGTTGGAGTCCATGTTCATCTGCGGAGGCAGAGCTGAGGCATGAGAGGGGGGGTCACCACACAGGGACCTTCCCCCC
>NW_010972953.1:2576302-2580947 GCF_000737465.1 Haliaeetus leucocephalus | reverse complement strand
AAGAAGAAGGGCCGTTTTCCCCCAGCCACAATTGCACGGCACTGGGTGCCTTAAGCCCCTCATTGTGGCCTCTGGCCGGCTCTTGCCCGGCCGCTGACTCACATCCAGTCTTTCCGCTTCGGGGGGGGAAACAGTGCCCCCACCCCAGCCGTGCACAGCTCAGCCTTCCTGGGGAGGACACGGCCGGGACACCCGGCTTATCCCAGCGCAGGAAGCACCTCTAAAATTAAACCTCACCGGCAGTCAAGGCCACGGCGCTGGGCGTGCACTGTGCACGACACTCGCTCCCTGCCAGCACCCATGGGACCCCCAGCCGCTGCCCACCCTGAAAGGGTGGGGGGTCCAGTTTCAGGTGCAGCCCCCAGGGACAGACAGAGGCACCCCACTCGCAAAGCGCTGGCGCAGCCGGCTCTGCCGACTCAGCAGCTGCGGGGCCGGCTTTCCGATGGGAAACCGGCACGGAGGAACGGGGGAAAAAACAACACTGGCAGCCCGGGGATTGTCAGGGGGAATTTGCTGAGCTGCCGTCTCCAAACACAAGGGCTGCCCGCGGCACCCACCCGGCACGGCCCCTTCCCTGTCTCCCCCCCCCCCCGGCTGCAGAGCCCCTTCCCCGGGGTCGGGGACACTGCGGGGACATTGCTAGCCGAGGGGGATGGTGAAAGCACTGGGTGAAGCCATGGAACAGGCAGGCTCAATCCTTGGCGTGCCTCAGTTTCCCCTTCCATCTGTGGGGACTCACGTGCATCTCGTTCATGTTCATGACGGTGGGAGAGGGTCGGAAGGTGCCCAGGCGGTACCGGATCCCGTCCTCCAGTGTCATGCCCCAAAACTGGCTGTAGTTGGCGGCTCTCCAGCTATGCGGGAGGAGGGGGCACGGGTCAAGAGTGCCCCAAAAAGCACCGAGGGGCGAAGGATCCCTTCCCTGTCCTCCCGGTGCCCGGTCCTTACCCGTAATTGCCCCTGTTGACAGCGTCGATCAGCTCCCCATCCATCAGGCAGGCATGGTCCTCACACTGCCACTGCCCGCCAGGGCTGCAGGTGCTGCAGAGGGGACGGCACCGGGGGGGACAGTCAGCTGGGGAGGGACGGTGTCCCTGGGGTAAAACGGGGGGGACCCCAGGTGGGTGCTGCCCCTCCCAAGCCGGGGACCCCCTGCCATTGTGGGTAGCCAGTGAGGGGCCAGGGCTGCTTCTGCACCGCGGTCTGGGGGTTGGCACCGCGGGTCGGCGCCTCGGGATGGGGTGAAACCGGGCCAGGAGCCGGCGGGCAGCCCTCTGCGTGGCCCTGGGGGCTGTCCCCCCCCCACCCCCCACCAGCCCCAGTCCCCGCAGGAGCCCGGAGGGCAGACAGAGCATGGGACAGAAAATTAGCTGAAAAGCAGCCAGGCCTGCAGACATCAGAGCGGGGCTTGGACGCCAGCCCAGGGAGGGGATTCGGGGCTGGCTGTCCGTCGTCCCCCCCCAGGGTGAGCCGCTCTGGCCAGGTTAGCCAGGAGCCCTGCAGCACCCACGGGGAGACCCGGGGCAGGGGGTGGTTGGGGGGGATGTGCCGGGTCTGGGTCCCCCTGGGGAGCCCTGGCCCCTGCTCCCCCCGCGTGGTGAGCAATGCTTGGCATGCTCCCTCCTGCCCGCCGGCCGAGCTCCCGGCACGTTCTTCCCTTTTAAGGAGCCGTGCGAGGCCGGAGCCGTGTCCTGCCAGCCTGGCCCCGATTCCACTGACAGCACCTGCACCCCTGGCACTCGCCCCATCCCCATCCCTGAGCGCTCCCGGTGCTGTGCTGGTGACCCCGCGTCTGGCCGTTCACTCCTTGGGGATTCCCAGTGGGAATTCACCTTGGGGTGCAGCCAGCTGGGTGCCCACGCCAGCCTCCTCTGCTTCACCCCGGCATTGCGTTTGCCCCCTGCCAAACCTCCCCCCCCCCAAGACCCCGCAGGAGCTGGGAAGGGACAAGGTCTGGGGTAAAGCGCTGCAGAAATTGCTGCTCTCCAGGCGCCAAGTGTGGGGGAAGAGGGTTTTGGCAGAAGAGCCTCAGCCCCTGAGGGCCAGAGCTGTTGGGGAAGGGATGCTCTCCCAGCAGCAGGGACCAGTCATCCAAGTGCACGGCTTGGCTCGGGGACCTCGACCTTTGCCCAGGGCTCGGGAACATTTTCCAGTCCCACATGCCTCCACGCCACGGTTCCAGAGAAACGCCGGGTGGCACTGGGGCTTCGGGAAGGGATCAGGCTGGCTTTTTACCTCCAGCTCCAGCGCACATGCCTGCACACACATGCACACACACGTGCTCGTGCCCTTGCACACGCCCCAGACGGAGCTTTTGATTTCCCTTATCTGCTCCATCGCTGCAAGCCAGCCAGCCCTGCCGTGTTTTGCTCCTTGTCTACGGGCAGATCTGTGCCCGCAGGTTCCCCTATCCCCCACCTCCAAGATGCCATTAATACCACCACAGCCGTTTCCAGATAAACCCCCGCGCTCCTCGCTAATGCAAACAGCGAGCTCCTGGCACGCAGCACAGACAGGCTGCTTGCACCCAAGCCGGCTGTGGGGCCGGACTCTGGTCGCCTGGCACAGAGCCGTCACGGCTGCCAGCTGCAGACGCGTCCCGTCAGGCTCGGGCAAGCTGGGCTTGGACTAGCGTGGCCAGAAAAAATGCCGGCAGCTCCGGGCTCGCGTCGGCAGCCCGCAGCCAGCCCGGCCGCGCGCTAACCCGGCGAAACGAGCGGTTCCCACAAAGGCATGCGCTGAAACTTGGGAGCGGCTCAAGGCCCCGGGCTCTCTACTCCGAATATGCCAGAGCAAAGGCATTTGGCATCAGTCCCCACCACCCAGCTCGGGCCATGTGCTCCTGCTCCCGCCGAGCCGACTGCGGGCAGCCCCGGTACTCGCCGGCCCCCCTGATGCCCTTCGTCCGGGCAGGCAGCGTGCTGGCACCAAGCCGGCGGTGCCCGCATGGCACGGGGAGCGCAGAGGCACTCACCACAGGTTGCAGTTCTCCCGGTACGTGGCTCCGGTGGGGTAGTTGCGGCCGGCGCGGGCACAGCCTGGATGGGAGAAAGGAGAGTCCCGGTGAGCGCCTGGCTGCATCAGGGGTCCCGCCAGCACCCCCAGGGTGTAAATACCAAGGGGAAAATAAATGTGGTCCTTAAAGCCAGGCAGGTGCCCGGCTGCAACTCGGCACCTCCAGACCTGCGATGGGGACCAACTCGCGCCCCACGGCGCAGGGTGGGAGCGGGGCTTGCTCGGCGCCGGGAGGGTTAACCGTGGGGCTGCGTGTGGGGCTGCCAAGCAGAGCCGGCCTCACACGCACAGCCTGGCGGGACAGGGATAAAGGGGCCAGTTGTACCCGGGAGCTGGCTCTGCTCTGCAGGGACTTCTTAGAAAGCCTTGTGCTGTGCGGCGGGGGCTGCCCCGTGCCCCCCTCTCGCCCCCGTCTGCCCTGCCCGTCCCAGCTGCCAGGCGGGTTAACTCAGGGCCAGCATCCGCCTGCCCCAGACATGACCGGGGAAGCTGGGATGGAGTCCCCCCCCCATGCCCCTGCTCTGCCCCACAGGTACGGGAGGTGCAGGGGACGGGCTGCAGGGCCACAGGCTGCTCCCGGCCCCACTTTGTATGAGTTTCCACAGCTCCGAGGGGTCCGGAGCGGCTCTGCAGCGAGGGCAGGGCTGTGGGGTGCCACATCCATTACCCCACAGGGCACCAGTGGCATCAACACAACACATTGGGCACCCCGGGGCTGGCCCCTGGCACCCACAGACCCCTGCCCGGCTGGGCTGGGGGTTGCCTCACCTGAAGCTTTGGGGAAAGGGGCCGGAATGCCCAGGCAGTACTCCCAGAAGTCAGGGCAGCAGTCGGAGACGGTGCGGTTGCAGAAGAGGTCACAGTAGCAGAGGGTGTCGTGGTAGGGCACGGTGCAGCCATCGTTACGGCCGTGGCAGCAGACGTCCCCTCGCTGGCAGTAGGACCCACCGGCATCATAGACCCCGTGCTCATACAAACCGGGACCCAGCTCCCGGCGGGTACGTACCCGGGAAGCCAGGACCGCTTCGGCCAGCAGCCAGAGGCCGAGCAGGGCCCGCAGCAGGCGCATGTTGCCGGCAATGTCCCCAGACCTGCAGCCGCTGCGGTGGGAGGGCAGTAAGCGGGGGGGGGGCAACCCGGGACCGGGGGCCCTGTGGGCAAAGGGCAGCTCCGCACCCTGCGCCAGCCCCATCCCGCTGGGTCACCCACCCCGGCCAGCACCCAGCGTGCTGCCCACCGAGCCCCCAGCCACCTCACCCGTGCCCTGCCCTCCCCCGGGACGCTCAAAACCTTCAGTTTTTTTAACTCCCCCTGCGACCACCCTGGCTCTGGGGACCCACACCGTGTTCCCCCAAAAGACCAGCTCCCCCCTGGATGCCCGCTCCCCGGATGGCCGAGGAGCCCCCTGCCCACCCCCACCTTAACCCCCCTGCTCCAAAAAGCAAAACCCCAGAAAAACAGGGCACCGGGGGAGCCTGCCGGGGTCCCGGGACCCCACCACCGCGGAGGCGCGGGCAGTGCAATGAGCTTCCAGTTCTCAGCCTGGGGTTGGGGAAGCGCTGGGGACCCCCGGGGGGGGCCAATTAGGGGAACCCACAGGGCAACGACCCCCTCCCCTCCCCCCCCC
>NW_010972953.1:2553526-2575939 GCF_000737465.1 Haliaeetus leucocephalus | reverse complement strand
CGGCAGCGCTGCCAGCACCCCCCTGCTCCATCCAGGGGGGTCCCTCTGCTGCCTGGGGCAGGGTGTGGGGAGGAGAAGGGGGGGGGGCTGCGTGTGTCCATCCCCACCCCCCCCTTCCAGCACCCCAGTTTGGGCAGCTGGCTACAGCCCAGGGCATGGAGTCGGTGTCACTTGGAGTCAGACCTGTGTCCCCGCTGCCAGCATCCAGCCAGGTGCTGAGGACACAGGGACCGGGGTGGGGTGGGGGGGTCTCGGTTGCCCCACAGGCTCCAGTTCCCTCAGCAGCACCAGTACTTGCTGGGTGTGGGGGGGTTCAGCTGCCCGCTCTGGGTCTCCTGCCTGTCTCTGGCCCTCGAGGAGCATCTCCCAGCCGCTGCCAAAGGATTCCTCGAAGATGCCTCATGGCAGCCAGAACAGGAGGCATCACGGGTGGCAGCGGGGGGAGCGAGGTTCCCCGGGTGGCTGCGGGAGCCGGGGCAGGGGCTGAACCCAGGGCAACGGGCTGGGGGGCTCCTGGCTGCAGCCCATGGGGAGGATGCTGCGGCTAGTCAAGGTGTGCTCCCACCCTGGGTGCCCCTGCATGGGGAGCACTGCATCCCACTGGGCTTTGAGGGCTGACCTGCTCCCTGGGACCCCAGGGTGCCCAAACGAGGGTCCTGCAAGAGCCCCGTCACCCGGGACCCCCGCCCGGCTGCTCGGCCAGCGCTCTCGGAAGGGCCTTTTCCTGCAAGCGCAGCCTTGGGCTGAGCACACCGAGCTGGAGGGCTGCTGAGCGCCTCAGGAAGGAACTGGGTCCGGCCCGGAGTCCGACTGTCTCCAGCCTCACGTACTTGCTCCATGACTGGACCGACAGGAATCCAGAGTGAGTCACGAATTCCCCAAGACCCTCAAGGGACAAAGCAAAGCCACTGGCAAAGAGGACATCCCCGGCTTGGGCTCCCGGTCCTTGTGCTCCTGCCAGGCAGCTCCCTGGCAGCAGCTGAGGACACTGTGGGGTGCAGCCGGCAGAGCTGGCCCCTTCCCATTCCCGTCATAGCCCCCAGCCGATAAGGGCTCGTGTGCGGAGGTGGGAGCGCGACAGTCCAAGTGCTTGCGAGCCCCCCCTCGCCCCCTTCTTGCAGCCTTCTTGTGCTCGGTGTGCCAAGCGTCGCTCTCAGCAGGACACGGCAAGCCGGCACTGCGGAGTCACAGCTCGCTGCATTCCTCCGACGTTGGCATCTCCCCCCCCAGCGCGTGTCCCTGCCATCCAGGCCTGTCCCAGCTCCGGGAAGCGGCAGCCTTTTGCGCATGTGGGGGAGCCGAGGTGGAGCGGGATAAAGTCCAGCCCGGGCACCTTGGGCCCACGTGGCTGCGGCAAGCAAAGCCGAGTGCCGCGGGCTGGCACGCATGCCTGCCCTGCCCTCGCCGCCCGCATCTGCTCTGGGGGAGGGAGCGGGTCGCAGCACCCGTGCCCCGCTCCACAGAGTTGTGGGAAGAGCCCAGACCCACGCGGGTTGTCCCTGGATGCCCCACGGAGCAGCAGGCACACCTACGGGCTCTGCCGAGCTGCACGCGTTGCACCGCGCCACCATCCCCATGGGGTGCGGGGTCAGCGGCCCCGGCGATGCACAACCCCGTGGCAGGGTGAAGACCCCCGCTGTTGCGAAGATACGTCCCTCGAAAACCACCCCAGCCGGCCGGTTCGCTCATTCGGGGCTTTCCGGGTGCTGCCACGTCCTGGCCCCCCCTTCAAAGCCTCTGCTTCAAAGCAGCCCCAGGGCCGCGCGTGAGCCGGACGTCCGCAGCACCGGGGGTGGCTGAGGGACCCCAGGGATGGCACCCCGCACGCCAAGTGCTCGGTGGGGGTCGGGGGGCACCGGAGTCACCCCGAGACCCCTGTCCCAGCAGCTCTGGGGGCAGTGGGGCCGGTGCGGCCGGGACAAGGAGGTGCTGGCTCAAGGACGAGCCAGGAGCGGGATTTTTGGCAAGAGGCAGCCAGGAAAGGCAGGGACCGACCTGCGGCAAGCCCCGGCTTCCTCCCCAGCCAGCGCCGGGGCAGGGCGGTGCGGAAAGGGGCCCCCCCCGGCCCCCCCGACATTTGCGGGCTGGGGGGACGCGTTGTCCCCGCGGAGTGCCAGCGGCCAGGGATGGGGCGAAGGCTTTGCCGTCCCTTGAGGGGTTGTGGTCTCCTGGGGAAGGGGGCTCCCACCCTCGCCTCCCCTGGGATGGCCCTGGGGCCATCGCAGGGTCATCCCCGTTTGGGGACACGCCAGTGACACTTCTAAAGAGGCAGATGGGGCACGAAGGCCCTTCCGGGGGCAGTGACCCTCCCCGCCAGGCTCGAAACGCAGGGCACGACGGGCCCCTCTGCAGCGGCATCAGGCCTGCGGCCACCAGGCACACGCCACCACGGAGCCGGGGAAGGCGATCCGAGGCGCAGGTGGGGTCCCGCTCCCATTTCGGGGGGCTGCGGCGGCTCAAGGGGAGCCCAGGTTGGGGCAGGGGGGGGGTCAGGGAGGTGGCCGGACGCCTGGGTCCTCCGGCCGGCAGGGCTGGAGTGCCACCTCTCGGGAGAGCCGGGAGAGAAACGGCAGGCAGGCAGGCAGCCTCTACTCCAAATTTTAATGAAACAAATAAGTTAATAAGTTAATCAAGTGAGGTAACTACTTCTGGCTGGGGAGGTCTGCGGGGACCAGCCAGCCCCGGGGGAGACGGCGGGGAGGGGGGGGTCCTACGAGTTAGTTCCTGCGTGCGGCTGCAGGCAAAGCTGTCGCATGCACCCTCGCCCCGTGGCCGGGCACCCACGGCACCCACGCAGCGACCCACCCGCCTGCCCACCCACGGCACCCGGCTGTCTCCTCGTGCCCCCGCTGCCCCCACGGCCCAGCCGGGGGGGACGGGCACCCCCGGGGCGAGGGGGCCAGGGTGGTGCAGGAGCCGGGGGGGAGGCTGCAAGCGGCTCTGGCACGGCCCATGCTGGCCACATGCACTAACGAGGCAGGAAAAACGAGCAGGGTCAGGGGTCCCTGCTGCCAGGAGCGGAGGCACGGGGGGGGCTTGGGAAGGGGGGTGTGTGCAAATCCCACGGTCCGAAGCCCACCAAGACCCCCCGGGATCCCCGGCCATGCAGGAGCAGACACCAGCCCCAGCTTGGCAAACTTTGGCACTACCACGATCGCTTCCAGCCTGGCTCAGCCCAGCGGTGCGGGACTGGAAACCGGCCCCAGGGTTTCCTGGGGGGAGTGGGGCAGCGCGGGAGCTGCTGTGGCTCTGCCACGAGTGGCATGCGGGGAGGCATGGCCAACACCGCTCTGTCCCCACTGGGCAGTCCCCCCCCAAGGTCCAGCCCGTGCTCCCCGGACCACAGAGGGGATGGGGACATGGGGAGGGACAAACCGAGCACCGCGGGACCTCTAAGCAAGAAGGAATCCTCTAAGCAAGGGCAGGTTCTGGGACATGAGAGGGAGGGATGCTCCTTGGGGACCACTGTCCCCATCACCTCTGCCTGCATCCCTCCCTCCTCCACAGGCCCTGCCCAGCCCCGTGGCCCCAGGGCCACCCTCGGGTGGAGGTTTGTCACCCAGCCCCAAGCCCCCAGGGCACCCAGGCGGGCCCCCACGGGCAGCAGGATCTAGCCCTGTGTGCTGGTAGGGGGGGTTTGCTTATTGCCTATGTCCCCACGGGTTGCTCTTCCCGGGGGTGTTGCATATTAAGACATTATTGCATAAATATATATATATATATCTTCTATATATATATTGCCCTGGGAGCATGCACGGGCAGGCAGAAGGCTCTGCTGTGCTTCTAGAAGTGCAGCCGCAGCTGCAGCGCTGCAGCCCTGCGAGCAGGGAAACAACCCAGGCAGAGGAGAGTGAGGGGGGGACAGCCCCCCGCTCAGCGGCCTGGGGGGGGCCCCTGCCGCTGCCCTGACCTGGAGCAACGCAGGTAAAACCACACTGGGTCGTGCCCCAACGCCCTTGCTTGGCACTGGCAGCGGAAGGGAGATGAAGCCTTGCATAGCTGGCGGTGGTCCCGGCTCAGCTCTGGGGGACCAGGCAGGACCCCACTGGGGAGCTGGACATGTCCTGAGGGCTGGGGGGGTACGACCCAAACCCCAGGGGATGGGGCCAGTCTAGAGCATCCCCACCATGGCTGGGGAGCACTCGAGGCCCCAGGAGCTGGAGGGGGGTCTCACCCCCCGGGAAGGGCAGGAGCATCCCAGGAGCGTGGTCTGGCCATGCTGCAGTGCCACGGGCTCCCACCCCATCCCCAGAGCGGGCACCCCGCTGCAGCCGTGTCCCCGCAAAGGACGACTTGGTTCAAGTAACATGGCCAGGGACGTGGCTAGACGGAGCTGGGCGATGCCACGTTGCTCCCACATCCCGGCATCCCATCCCACCGGCTGCACGCTGGTGGGATCCATCCCACTGCCTCCCCGCTCAGTCCATGTTGGCGCTGGCCGACCTGGAGATGTTCAGGGTCTGGGCAGAGACCGAGATGTCCTCGTGGTCCACAGGGCTGTGGTAGTCGGAGGTGATGTCGGGCTCGCAGGGGGGCACCTGCACGGCGGCCAGGCTGAAGGAGTTTATGGAGCCCTTGCGGAGGCACTGGGAGTAGAAACCGAGCAGCAGGTCCAGCTTCTGCTCAATGGACTGCACCTGCAAGGGTGGGCAGGGCTGAGTGGGTCCTTCCCCGCGGGGAGGGGACCCAGGGGGTCCCACTTCGCACCGAAGGGACAGTGACATGCTCCCCGGCGGCCATCCCCCCCTGACCTGCCTCTCCACTTTGACCACTCGCCCCATCATGCTGAGCTCATCCACCAGCTCCGTCTCCAGCGCCGGCTTCTCCCCCTTCTCCCGCATCTTCTTGTCTGCAGCGAGGGCCCCCCTGCCCATGATCTGGTCCACGCTGGCAGGGAGGGAAGGGACACAGCCCATCACTCTCAGTGGACCAGAGGGTATGTTGAGACCACAACGGATCGGGACGGGGCTCTGGGAACATGTTCCACCCATCGTGATGGACCAGCACCCCTCCCAGTGGGCATGGCTAGTGGTGGGAGACCCAGGGGAGCCCAGAGCCCCCCCCCCGGCCGCCTTCAGAGCATCTCACCGCATCTGCAGGCTCTTGATCCTGCCCAGCATGTCCAGGTGGCCGGCCGAGTACTGCTCGATGACGTCCTTGACGTCGTAGGGACGCAAGGTCTCCTTAAATTTCCTCTTGGCCACCAGGAACTTCAGGATCCTGCAGGGACACCCAGGCTGGCTGCAGGGCACGGGGGAGGACCAGGGGTGCCTGTGGGCTCTATGCTGGGGGAACGGGGGGCACATGCAAAGCACCGAGGTCCCAATCGCTGTCCCCATGGGGGTCTGAGCCAGGAGCCATCCCTGCTCCTTGCCCAGCTTGGCCACGGCCATGGGCTGGACCGGGGCTCTCTGGACACGTCCACTCATCCCCAAGGGCTGAGAGCTGTGGAGGAGCTAAGGATGGCAGCACGTATGCTGGGGGACGCGGGAGGGGATAGTCTCACCTGACAGCCCGGATGAGGGTCTTCACTGCTGGCATGATGTCCTCGAAGGTCAGGTCACAGTGGGAGCTCTTCTCCTCGCTGCTGTCCTCTGGCGGGCAGTCGGCTGTGAGTGCCAAGAGTGGGTGGGTGGCAGACCCTAAGGGCTGTCCCTCTGTGCCCCCCAAAACACCTGCAGCCCCCCAGCACAACCCCCCAGCCGGACCCAGACCCCACCACTCCCCAGGACTTACCCTCAACTGGGGTCCGCGGCTTGAGCCTCAGGGATGCACGGAAACGGGTCCGGTCATTAAAACTCCAGCTCTTCTGCACCTTGGTGGGGCTGGAAGCCTCGGGGATGTCCTCGGTGCTGGGGGAGCGGTGCAGGGGGGGTCCCAGGTGCTGCCTGCCCCGGCTGCCCTGCCGCTGCGAGCTGCTCAGGCGGATACGGTCCTTGATGCCCATCTTGTTGCTGCGTGGGAGAGCGGGGTGGGCAGCGTCAGGGGTGACTGGGGGACGGGGGGCACGGGGATGGGGACGGGGAGAGGAGCGGATCCCTGCTGTGGGCACACACGTGCCCACCGCAGTTGGGGGTGAGGAGGGGGGTGGCTGTGCCGAGCTGACGGAGAGCCCCCGGCACACGACGGGCACGAGCTCGCGTGCGAGGCAGGCCAGGAGCAGGCGGTACCGCATGCCCGTGCAGGAGCAGCTCTGGGGTTACTCCTTTAAACACCATTTTTTTCCCCCAAGAGAAGAGAAAGGAGGAGAGAGACAGACAGGGAGAGCACAGAGAGACAGGTACGGCAGCGGGTAGGACACGCAGCAGAGCCGCCGGCAGAGCAATCGGCCCCAGTCCTGCAAGAAGCAGCCCTGCTCCTGCTGCCCCATTCCTGCTGGCATGGGGTGTCCTGGGGCACCCAGCCGGGCCCCTTCATCCTCCTCCTCCTCCTCCAGGCTGCACCACCTAATTCAGGCTCTGCTCCGGTGGGCAAGCGGAGCAGCCCCCTCCTGCCCTAACGCAAGCTCTGCTCCTGAAACCAGCTGCTCCACTGGGTCGGTGGTGAGGGGACAACAGGCATCGTTTATGTAGGACCTACACAAAATTACCATCTGGCGCTGCCTTTTGTGTGATGTGGGACCACGAGCACACCTCGGGACATGCAAGGAGGCCAAACAGACGCACAGCCCTGCAAGTGGAGGAAGCCAAAGCCGTGGAGGATGCGGAGCAAACCCCACGCCTGCTGCACAACAGGCTCCACAAAACCCCGGCGTTTGTTTTGGGGAGCCTCCTGGATTTCCTGGGCCAGGAGTCCCAGGGCAAGGCAGGGGTACAGGCAGGGCACTGGGCTCCCAGCCTCTCCCCATGCAGGTTGTGGGCAAACTGGTCCCGGGCAGGCAGGGCAGTGCCGGAGGACAGGTAGGGCGGTCCCCCGGGGAACCAGGCTGCAGGACAGACGTGGGACAACGTTTATCCAAGTGCCTCAGTTTGCTGTTGTTGGACTCGGCAAGCCCAGCACGGCCAACAGACCAGGCTCATCCATGCTGCACAGAGGGGGAAACTGAGGCAGGGCAAGCTGTGGGAGCCAGCGGGAGCCAGCGGGGACAGCCAGCTCAGCCCAGGCCATGCATAGACCCCCTTGCCCTGCAGAAGGATGACCCTTCAGCCTCTACCCTCCTCTGCCCCGCAGTCGGCAGGCAGCCCAGTACAGAGCACCATGCAAACCCAGTGCTCCCCGGCCCTGCGCAGCCGCCCAGCGCAGGCAGCCGGGACGCAGTACCTCCGTCTCCACGTGCCCCATGTCCGCAAGAGCCTTCTCTTACCACTAAAGATCAGGCTGGAGGGTCAGGGCAGAGACAGGAGAAAACGAGAGTTAGCCCGTGGCCGGGAGGGAGCGGAGCATCCCGGGTCACCACGTCCCCGACCCCCCCCAGGCATGCCAGCACCCCAGTGCGTGGGCGCAGGGTCCCTGCCTGCTGCCGGTGAGCATCTCCCGCTGCACCGGACCTGGCCACGGTACCCCCTTCTGCTGTGGAGGCAAGAAGCACGAGTGGAGTTGTTTGTGTAGGTCCTGCATAAACACTCATGCCCGCCCCGCAAAGTCTGGTTTCTCAGCAGCGGAGCTCTGGCAAAAAAGTGATTTGGTGACGGCACGTGCTGCCGAGCAGCTGAATGGTGGTGACCGTGCAAACGCCGCTGCCGCTCTGCGGATCCCCGGCCCCTGCCCGCTTGCTGCGGCCACTGCCGGGGCTGAACGTTACCTGAGGCGTAAGCACTTGTGGGGCTGCACGTCCTCCTCCTTCCAGCTTGGGGGTGAGCGGGGGGCACAGAAGGTTTGGGGGTAGGTTGGTGGGATGGAGAGGAGGAGGGTGAGCAGGAGAGGGGAGGAGAGAGAGAAGATGAGATGTTACGAGAGGTGATGCTCGTGGAGGAGATGGAGGAAGGCTCAGGCCCCCCTGGGTGGGATGGCCGGGGGGTTGCAGTCTCCCCTGCCAGCTCCTGGCTGTTCACTGGGAAACCGAGCCCAGGCCAGTGCTGCCGCAGGGAGAAGCCCCCCCAAGCCCATACTCACCTCGGGGATGGCGGGGTGAGCAGGTCCCCCTCGGCCCCACACCTACAGCAGGGCAGCCACAGCCCCACGGCTCGGCACATCCCCACGCCACGCCAGACCTCCCACAGCCCCGTCTCCAGCATCACGGGGGAAACTGAGGCACGATGCCATGGAGGAGCAGCGCTCCCTCTCCCCACCTAACCCTGACGTTGGCCCAGGGCCCCACTCTGTGCCGATGTCCTGGGTGGGAGGCCAGCAGCCGTGGTGGCACGCCGGGGTCTCCAGGATGCTCTTCGGCCAGAGGAGACCGGGGACATGGTGCAAAGCAGCTGCCGCCAGCAGCGTGGCAGCCCCGAACCCTCTTGTCTCTTCTTGTTGGCACTGGGGCAGCTTGGCATCGCTGCTCCCCGCTGCTGTGGGCATGGGAAGCCCGTCTTGGACTGCAGGAACTGTTTTTTGCTCCTTGCCTGGCTCTGCAGCAGGGCCACACAGCTCCAGCCCCGACGGGCTTGCAGCGCTGCCTTTGCAGGGCCATTTTCAGCCACGCTTGGCTACCCTGTGTGAGGTCCCGGTGCCGTGGCCACGTGAAAAAGGAGCTGAATGTTGCAAGAGGCTTCACGACGGGTACAAGAGCCCAGAGTCTGTTCGTGGGGACCAAATGTGCCCCCTCCAGAGCTGTGAGCCAGGAGCAATGCCGGCAGCCAGCGGCAGAGCTGGAGGGACGCCCCAGCACGGCACTGGGTGGGGAGTGGGACCGGGGGCTGCTCCTCTGGGGTCCGCTCTGGCGGTGACAGGCATCGCGGTGGCATCGCAGGAGGACAGAGACGAGCAGAGGAGAGAGGGCAGAGAGGAGAGAGAACGCGGGGCCGTGGGGCTGCACCCTCCTACCTTTCCCCTGAACAAGCGGCAGGGCTGATGCTTTTCTGGCCAGGGGTGAAGGAGTGATAAGGCGGTGGGGCTCCGTCAGGCAATTTTTTAACCTCTGAATTCCTAAATCCTCCGTTGCGGACTCGGTGCAAATGCTCAAACATTAGGGCCAGCTCTCTGAGGTTGGGGTTAAATAAAAACATGGAGAAATTAAACTTTCCAAAGCAAATGAGATGAGCAAACCAAGGCTGAGCAGAGCCAGGTCCTCCTCTGTGCAAACCAAAGCAAAACCAGAACAAAACAAGCAAAAACCAGCACTTTCTTTCAAAAGACAGTTTCTTAACAGCTCGGGCAGCAGGTTGAGGCAGCAGCGGGTGCTGCTGGCACCTGGGGGTGACGGTGCTGGGGAGGGGGATGTGCTGGGAAAGGGTCCCACAGAGACTGGCCACTGGCAGAGGGGCTGGACCCGTGCTGGGAGGGATGGGTCAGGCAGGGGCCAGGCAGGACGACCACCCTTGCCATGGGGTGGGAGACAGGGGGACCTGCCACCATCTGATCTGGGGTCTGGGCATTGCTGAAGCAGCCAGGAGGGGAAAGCTCAGACCCGGCAGGGATCGAGCCTGGCCCTATCCCTGCTACAGGAGAAATGGCTCCTGGCAGAGCAGGAGGGGCTGGTGGAGCCCCCCGTGATGCCCATGCCAGGAGAGCCCGGTACCACGCTTGGCAGCGGTGCATGGGAAGCCGTATCTCCTTGGTCAGGGACAAGAGGGACTCGCTGCCACGGCTGTTAAGAGCTCTGTCTTTGAAAAAATAAAGAGTGAAACAGAACAATGAATTTGTCACTGCAAAGGAACACATGGCTGGAGCAGGGGCAGGATGCACAGGCAGGCGGGAGGGCACTGCCAGCCTGGGGCAGGGCTCGGGCACGGGGACCGCACGGCAGACCCCGGTTGCGCTCGGTGTGATGGGAACGCACAGGGAGTCCACAAAGGCTTCGGAGAGTCTTCGATCCACCCGTGGTGGCAACATCCCAGGGGCCACAGGAGGGGAGAGCCCTGCAGGGCTCCCCGCTGGACCCCCCCAGGTCCATCCGCTCTGCCACCATGCTTGGAGCCGGCTCCTGGCCAGCTGCAGCTCCGTCGCCACAGCCACGAGTTCCCCGTGGCCGGCGGCATCGTCCTCTTCCCCGTGGCGGTGCTGGAAGATGGCTATGGATGGGGCAAGAGAGGACAGGGTGGGATGGGTGCCGGGTGCTGTGAGGATGGAGGAGGGTGTTGGACATTTTGGCAGGTGCTGTGCTGGGGCTCCGGTGTCCCGGGGCTGAGCAAGGGGTCCGTGCTGCTCAGCCCAACCGAGCCCTCGGTGGGTCCGCATGGCCCCCCGTGGCAGGGGCTGCTCACATTGCTCATCAGCCTGGGACCCCACAGGGAACCCTGCAGCCCTCGCCGGCACCCTGCTTACCTGAAGGAGGGCAGGAGGCTGTCGTAGTAACACCACGTGGCCGTCAGGTACGCCCGGCTGACGTCCGTCGAGTACAGGCGCCAGGCAGCCTGCATGGGAGCGAGAGCCCACGGGCATCGGGATCAGCCCCCGCGGGGGCAGGAGGCAAGATCCGCCCCCCAAGCCAGCCCTCTCCATCCCCCTTGGCCACCAAAGGCAGAGTCCGGCCCAAAGGAGCCAGCTGCCAGATGTGGGGGTCAGGCATTCGGGTCCTGCCTGCAGCAGGCAGGGACAGGCAGAGCAGATGGAGCGGGGGACGGTGGAGCATCCCCGGGAAAGGATGGGGCAGGACACGCCAGCACTGCGCTACCTGGATCAGGTTTGCTGCCGGAGTCCGTCTTTTCTCAAAGTGCTTCTGCCGATGCTGCTCCTGCACTTTGAGGGCGAAGCCGGAGCCCAGGATCCCCTGGGGACGGGAGGGGACGGGGTCCGTGGGTGCCGACCACGCCACCGCCGCCAGCCAGGAGAGACGGGGACCCTCCCACCGCAGTGGTGGGATTTGGTCCCTTTCTCCCCGATTTCTACAGGGCAGGAGGCGCAGGGACCCTCTCCCCCATCCTACTCACGGCAGGCAGCGCGAAGAAGGAGATGCCGAGCAGGGCGAAGCCGGCCGCCAGCATCCGTCCCAGCCACGTCTGCGGCGTCTTGTCCCCGTAGCCGATGGTGGTGAGGGTGACCTGCCCGGGGGCAGAGCAGGGGGAAGCCTGGAGGGACCTCCCTCGCCGCGGCCCCGTCCCACCCTCCTCATCCCCTCCCGGGGCTGGGGGACCGCCGGTGGCCAAGCTTACCGTGCCCCACCATAGGGAGTCGGCGTAGGTGGCGAATTGGGCATTGGCATCCTTCTCAGCCAGGTAGACGAGGAAGGAGGCGAAGATGAGCACCAAAAAGCCGATGTACCAGGCGGTGATGAGCTCCTGCCGGGGCAGGAGAGGGGTGAGAAGGGCTCGAGTGGGTGTGGGGGGCCATGTTGGGGACCCCCGCATTCCTCTACCTTGCTGTGGGCGTAGACGACAGAGCCCAGCAGCTTCCAGGTGCCGCCGCGACGGTCCATGCGCACCATGCGCAGGATCTGCAGGAAGCGCATGCTGCGCAGCGCCGAAGTGGCGAAGATGTTGCCCTGGGTGCCGGCGGCGATGACGGCCACGGAAGCGATGAAGACGATGAAATCTAAGGGACAGCGAGGGTCAGGGGGCGCGGGCTTTTCTCAAACACCCGCGGCGTGGGTGACGCCGCAAGTCCCCAAATCTGTGCTCCCCCCAAAGCTCCCCCCCTCCCCGGTACCTATAACGCAGAAGGGTTTCCTGGCAAATCGGAAGCGTCCCCTCCAGCCTCGGTAGCGGCAGCAGCAGCCGGCCGCCCAGACGCGGATGATGTACTCCATGCCGAACACCACGATCATGACGAACTCCTGCCGGGGGGGGTAGAGGAGGGTGAGGTGGGGAGGGCAGGACGGCGTGGGGGATTCAGCTGGGTGGGCGGCTTTGGAGGGGGCAAAATGAAATGCTGGTGCTGAGGACGGGACGGTGCTGGGGGGGGGAGCATGGTGTGTCCCCCCCAAGGCCACCCCCCTGGCACAGCCCTGGCTGGAGCCGTCCCGGGGGAATCAGGGCAGCGAGACGGGAGCCGTGGCCGTCGAGCCTGTTTGAGCAGCCCGGCTCTCCTACCTGTGCCAAGCTCACACCGAGCTGGGTCCTTTTCCTCCGCCGTCAGCATTGTCCTCCTACCTCTCGCACAAACAAGCCCCCGTTCTGCTTACTCGCGGGAAAGTCACAAGGACCTTCCCAATTTAGTCTCCATCACTCTGAAGAACTCCAGCGTCAGCTGTTTCTGACAGTTTGGGGGAAAGTTGCCTTTTTTAGCCCCTCCTGCCCTGCCTTTTCCAGCGGTTTATGCCTCTCCGCACCGCGGAGGTCCAGCTGCAGTGATGGGCCACCCCGAGCCGCCCAGCAGCGAGGCCACCCTGCAGCTTCTCCCCGATGTGCCGGAGAGGCTGCCGTCATTAACACCAGGGATCAATAGTGACATTTGGGCTGGGGAAGGGGTCAGAGGGGTTTTGTCCATGATGTCAGCCAAGTCTCTTGGGGTGTCATGTGGAGACAGGGAGTCCGAGCGCAGCTCCGCTCCCCACTTACCAGGATGAAGAGGCACTGGTTGGCCAATTTCTGGTGCTCCTGGATGGTGGAGAAGACCGACAGCACCAGGCAGCTGAAGACGAGGAGGAATCTGGAACGAAAACGTGTCAGCGCGGGCATCGGGGCTGGCCGGGGGGAGCCCAGCCTGCAGTGCTGGCTCTTGCTCACAACCTGACCCCCCCTAGCCCAGATTTCCACGGCTGTGGCTGAGCCACCATGGACACGGTTTACCCCTAGATGGTGGCATGGAGCAATTTGGGAGCCCACGAGCAGCAGCTGCCCGTGGGCGCAGAGGCAGGGCTGTGCCTAAAGCCTGTCCGTGGCACTGGGATGCCCAGCGCAGGCAGCACCTCCCTGGGACCAGGGCAGCAAGCCCACGGCGGGATCCCACCGTTCCTTGGACATCCCTCCGGCACAGCCGAGACAGGCTCTATGCCCAGCCTTGGCCCCCCCAAGACCCATGCCCAGAGGGAACATTGCTCCCACTGGTCCCCCCTGTGATGGGGACCAGCACCGCATGGCACCCGTGTCCCAGTCCGGGCTGGTGGCACAGCACATCCCCGGGCTGCCCTACAGACACCGAGGAGGAGGACCAGGCTCCGGCAGACGTGGGGCTCCGTGCCAGGCTCCAGCACAGCCCTGCAGCCTCTGTCCAGGCAAAACAACTGCTAATTAAAAGCAGGGAGGGAGATGGGGTGGGGGGGTCCCAAACAGTGGCAGTGTGCTGCTGCTGCAGAAGGGGGGCCAGAGCTTCTCCTGACTGTCCCCAGCATCGCTGCCACCGTGGGGACCTGCTGGGGACACGGGGGCCACCTGGGAACAGCCGACCTGGGGGAAGAGTTAACAAGGAGCTGCTCTGGGGCTAGCTGTGCCTGAGAGCTGGGTGAAGACATGAGGGGCTTTGGCCCATTTAAAATAAGGAGGGGAAAAAAAAAAAAATAGACTCTGAAGCTGAAGCAAATCAAACTCCAAAAATACATTTTTTCCCCTGATCCAGCGATTCTAAAAATGGAAAGCGGAGGGCTTGTGCCACCGGCCCACGTGACGGCGTGCAAAGGGCCACTGCTCCACTACAGCCGGCTCCGTAACGGCACGGGGGGCTCCGGGCACCCACGGCCCCACCAGGCACCGCAGCCCCGCTGTGCCATGGGGAAGCACCGCCGGCAGCACCGGGGCGGCCAGGCTGAGGCCAGCAGGGCAAGCGAGGTGGCCGTGGCACCCTGTCCCTGAGCTGGTGGGCACCCATCTCGCCCCCCCGGCACCATCTCCGCTGGGTGAGCAGTGCCCACGGGACCCATCAATGGTGCTCCAAAGAGTGCGGGGGGCTCGGCTCGGGGAGATGCTGCCCGACACCCACTCAGGAGCTCTTTCCCATCTCTTCTTGTTGCTGACATAGGGCTTTAGAGCCAAACCGGCTGCCTGGGGTGTCCGAGGGGTGAAAGCAGAGCTGACCCCCATGTCTGCCCCAGGGCCGGTGAGGAGGCACTGGGTGACGTGGGGGAGAGGGGACCATGCTCCCACCCTGGCCAAGGGGACATGGCGCAGACACTGGGGGTGAGGAGAGCCGAGGGCCTCCCCAATGCCGGGACACACGCGCACCCACCCACCGAACCCACAGTTTGTGCTCTGTAAGGCTGGGGGGGTCTGCAAACCCGGGCAGGGCATGAGGGGGCTGCTGAGTGCCCCATGCCCACAGTGGGGCAAGGCGGGTAGTACCCAACTCAAAATCCCAGCATAAAGGGGGACAGGCAGGCCCCTTCCCCAAAACCGCCATGAGGGGAAAATGGAGATGGGACCGACAGCAGAGAAACCCCAGGGAACGTGAGAAGGGCTGGATCCAGAGCACGGAGAAGGGAGAGCTGGAGCGACACACCACGTCCCAGCTACAGCAGTGAAGGGGCCGGGGGGGTCGCAGGTTTGACAGTGCCCTGCCCTCGCTGCGGAGGATGATGCTCCTCTCCCAGGCACTCCCCATCTGCAAGGCAGAAGGCTGGAGCCAGTTCCATCTCCCTCTGAATTATTAATCGAGCCCCTTTCCTCCGGCACAGCAGTTCTGCCGTTAACTCCTCCGGCAGCCAACGGCACAGCCGGGCACACCGGTACCCCTGTCCTGCCCGTGCCGGCACAGAGGGCATCGGAGCCGCGGGCAGGGAGCACCGAGGAGGTCACCGCCGTCCCGGCCACAGCCCTTGGTGTGAGGAGCAAAACAAGACCTGGCCGAGCAGCCACGGGCAGAGCCTTTCTGCTTTGTGCATCATCAGCAATAAAGATTATACAATCAGGATTTAGCAGGCAATTACATGGGCAGCGAAGCACAAAGCAGAAGAGAAGGCAGAAATCTCCCAGCCTGCAAAGATTTGTGCCTCTCACCCCAGCCGGGGAGTGGGGAAGGGGGGGGTCCCCGGTGCCTGGGCACACGCTGCTCCCGTGGGGACATGCTGCGGGTGGCCCTGCCTCGGGCAGCGGCGAGTCACGGTGGTTTTGCACCGAGCCGGAGCCCCCCCTTGTCACTTGTCCCCACAGCAGCACCACGAGCAACCGGACCGGTTGGTAAAGCCGTGCCACGGAAGCCGTGGTGGAAGCCTGCATCCTTGGGGTGGGGATGCCTCCCGCCTGGCCGCCCCGATATCCTACAGGATTTGGTGAAGGATACAGGCATGCGAGGCCCCACGGGGCCGGCTGGGAAAGAAACTTTCTGGGAACACATCACCTGCTAGGAATTAACTTGTAAAGCCTGGGCAAACGCCCCGTCCCGGCTGCTGGCAGGGCCTAAGCGGCTTAGGGGAAGGGTCAGATGCCTGAAGGCAGCTCGGTGAGCCAGGAACCAGCCGTGTCCCCCCCCAGTCCCCCCTCGGAGCGGGCAGCCCTCCGGGGCAGAAGTGCTGCTCTCAGCAGCTCTACCCTGCACCGAGGGCTCGACCGACCTCTCCATCAAACCCTGAGTGGTGCTGGCAGTGCCAGGCTCCCCACCGGCACGCTCCCCCTCCCGAATATGCTGCTCTTCTCACTCACCAAGCAGGGCCAAAAAAAAAAAAAAATAGGAGGGCTGCCGGGGAAAGCAGGGATGGGGCAGAAACGATGGGGCAGGACCCGGCAGGGGTCTCACTGTCCCCCCACTCCCTTGCGCCAGGGTCCCGGGGGATGGATGGAGCAGATGCTGTTGTTGCTGAGCCGGTGCATCAGCTTTCCTCAATAAACTTTGCATCGCCAGCCCCCACCAGCCAGCAGCCCCCCGCTCCTGCTGCCGCCCTCACACGTCCCTGCTGGCACACGTCCCCGTGCGGGAGGGGACATGCCGGTGGCAGCCTGGGCACAGGGACGGGACCCCTCCAGCTCCTCTCACCCCTGCAGGAGCAAAGCCTGTCCGCAGGAACACTCCTCCCCAAAATAATAATTAAAACCCGGCGGGGCGCCCGGGTTGGAGAAGGCGAATCTCCTCACATTAATCTTCATTAGAGCGGACTTTGCCATATGCTCTTGCCCGCATCGGCAACGCGGTGCCGGCGGAAGAACAGGTGAGCCGGGAAAGGTGCTGAGCTCAGGGGAAGCGGGGGCCAGGTCAACCCCGGCCGGCGAGGAGCGGTGCCGGGCAAGGGGGCACCAGCCGGCCACCCGAACACCCCTGGGCAAACGGGCTGCACCCCGGTATAGCCTGGGCAAAGCTGTGCCGCGGCACCCTGGTGCAGCCGACGCTGATGGGATTGTGATGCTCAGAGCCTGGGCAGCAGGGTGGCACGTCACCAACAAGCAGCCGGTGTCCAGGCTGGGAAGGGGGGGTAATGGTGGGCACCCCCCTGCCCTGGCGGGTCTGGCCCGGACCCCATTTCGCTCTCCCCCTGCAAAGAAGCCCTGAGCCAGGGGCGCAGGCAGAGTCAGGGAGGCTCGTGCTGACAGCCCAGCAATAAGTCAGCGGAAAGAAAATACCACGCGCCGTAGGATAAACAGCTCAGCCAGGGGACGAGTGAGCAAACAGCCTCTGCCGAATGGCACAGCTCCCTTCCCGGGCCAAGCCTGGCCCCATCATGGTGCTGGGCAGCAGCACTGGGTGCCCAGCCAGGCGGTACCCCCCAACTGTGCCACCGTGGGAAATGGCTGTTTGGACCAAAACTGCCTAAGCCCAGCTCCGGTGGGGATGGGGACAGGGATGGGGACGGTGCTTTGCTCTCCAACCTCCCCAGCCCGTGAGGTTCAGCTCCCCGAGCACCGTTCGCAGCTGTATAAACAGAATGTCTTCTAAATCCCCCGTCCCTCGCTCCAGCAGCCCTTTAGGAGAGGTGGAGCAGGCGGCCTGTCTGCTCTGGGCGATATAAATAACCGGGGTGTAGTGGGCCTGTTTGCACCCGTAACCATGGCAGGGTCCATCCCACACCGTGCCACAGAGAAGGAGAAAAGCACCGAGTGTTTCCCCATGGTCAGGGAAACCGGAGCTGGAGCCAGGAGCCCGCCAGCCTCCCAAACCCCAGGACACGCTCCGAGCCCAGCCCCAACTTGGTTATCAGCGCCGGGAGAGGAAAGGTGCTGCTCCGAGAGTCCTCCTCGCCCCGAGACCAGGGGGTACCAGGGTGGGGGTAAGGCAGGATGGGGTGTTTCCAGTGCCCTGACACAGGCTAGAAGCAGGGCTGGGACAAGGAGCCTGCCTGCAGGCTGCACACCTCCTCCTGCAGCCCCGTGGCACCCACGGCAGCAACTCTAGATAACATCCCATAGCACATGGGAGCCGATGGCCCCAACACCTCGGTGCTTCGGTGAGCGGGAGCCAAAGCCTGTGGACGGCATCATCCATCACCCTTGCACTGCGTGGCTGTATCCCCCACGCCACCCACGGCCCCCCAGCACCCCTGCAGTCCCCACGGGGAGCACAGTCACAAGGCTCCTGCGGACGGTGCCAAGACGCTCACACGGAGCAGCCGAGATAGTTTTGCTCTTGAATCATCTGGCAAGGAGCTGGCTTAAGGCGGGGGGGAAGAAAACCAGTGTGTTTTCAGATGCAGCTCCCGTGCCCTTGCACCCCAGGAGAAGGATCGGGGCCGTCCCTACCCTCCAGCTCCTGGGGGCTCTGCAGGGGACAGGGGATCTTTGGGGCACAGGGACACGAGGGGCCCCAAGAAGTCGAGGCAGGCTGAGACCCCAAATGCATTGCCCGGAGGGCAGAAGCACCCACAGGCAGAGGGGGCAGGTCTGGGCACTCGTCCAGCCCCACTCTGACCCTCATCCCCAGGGATGGCTGCTTGGAGGGACAAATAACCAAAGCCTCTCCAGGGCGACCGAGCATCCTGGCAGTGGGGCTTCCCATTGGGGCTGGCCAGCCTTGGGCACCCAAACTGGCACCGTGCGCTCTGGGCTGGGGGGTCCTAATGGGAGCAGCAAGAGGGGAAAGGAAAAAAAAAAAAAAAAAATCAATGCACAGTTTCATGTTGCGCCAAAGTCGCTTAATTTTATGCCCCGGTGACACCACATCAGGCTGGGGAAACTGCTGTGCCGGCTTCTCTTCCTGCTGGCATTTCCCCCAAACGCAGCTCCCGTTTCAAGCCCAGGCAAGGTGAGGGGGGCCAGCCTCGGGAGCAGAACCCCCTGCTCGAAGGGCACGGCTCCAGCGGTGGCAGGGCACAGCTTCCCCAGCCCCTTCTATTTTGGCCACACAAGCGCAGCAGCTGGATAGGAAACCGCCACACCAGCCCCCGTGGGGGATGCCAGTGACAGCAAGTTAAAACCCCAGGGCTTAATAGAAGAGGTTTTTACCCAGCAGGCGGTGGAGAGCCAGCAGCAAGCAGGGGATGAAGCAATTTCCTTGCAAACCCACCGGGGCTCCAGCCCTTCGAACTGCCTCGGGTGGGTTGGCAAGGGCCTGGGCTGGAGCTGCCGCAGGCACCGACCACAGCGGCAATCCCCAGTGTGGTGGGGAAAGCACTTTCCCGCTTAGCCAAGCGGTGATGGAGGGATGCGGCGAGATAGGGGAGCATGGCAGAGCTGCGGTACCGTGCCTGTGCCCTGCAGAGCCGCCTGCCCTGCAGCGGGGCTGGGATGCAGCCGGGGTGGCAGACCCATCCTACCCACCGCAGCCCTCTCCCATAACAGGATCCGAGAGAAACTCCAGGAGAGACCGGCTGTCAGCAGCCTTGTCCCCAGCCAGGAGCTGGCCGGTGCACGGGGAGGGACCCGCCAACTGCTGCCCTGCGCCCATCGCACCCCCAGCATCCCGCTGCTCCGAGCCAACGAGGATTTCCCACGGCCCCGAGGCTCCCAGCCAGCCCCGAGCCGAGGAGAGCCCACGCCTGGCATCACCCACCCAGTGCCAGGATTCTCCCAGGGCTCTGCTGGGAGCTGCCACCCCTCTGCCCCCGCCAACGTACATGGGGACCCGACACAGCAAGGGCAGGGGTGCCACGGGACAGCCACCCTACATGCCCGAGGGATGGGCTCCCTCCAAGCTCTGCGCTCCCGTCCCTTCTTTGCCCCAGCGCGACACACTTTGACAAAGTAAATAAAACCCCATCATCCCCCTAGTACCCAGGTGAGGTGCTGCCAAGAGCAGTGGGCAGGGGAGGTGCCCGGCTGGCCTGGCACAGGGGACGGTGCTTCAGGCAGGGGGTTGCGGGTTGTTACTGGTGCTGCCGTCTCAGTCTTCCCTAATTTGCTCCAGGTCAAACTGTTCTTTATGAAAGCGCTCCTCTAGGAAATGGAAAAGTGCTGAGCTGAGCTTCTGGTGCACCCAGCGGTTTCATAACCACCGACACGAGCTCCCAGACCCCATTTTCCATCGGGGCAGCAGCACTGGGAGCCACTGGCCGTATGCAGGGGCTGGCAGACAGGGAGAGGGTGCCAGCGAGCCCGGCTGCAGGGACAAGCCGTGAAGAACAGCAGTAACAGCTTGAACTGGAAACCTGGCCGGTGCAGCTCTAGGCTGCAGGAGACCCCTTGGCAGGGCAGCCCCTGGCCGACAGGACACGTAGCCCTCAGGCCGGGCTGGAAGCGGTGCCTGTGCCAAGGGCAGCAGCTCTGCCCGGGAGCAGGGCAGTCACTGACAGCCATACACAACTAAAGGCACGAGCTGGGAATGAGAACAGCCTTCCCGTTTGCTTAAGAGGTGGAGATTGGAAAAGGAAGTTTTTATTTGCCTTCTGGCTCTAAAGCCTTTAGGTTAAAGCTCTGGTCACACTCCCAGATTTGCTCTGTAAGCTCCAGGGCTAGAAACTCTCATTTCAAGAGGGCAAGACACAGCTTTGCAAGCCCGGTGAACCAGCCGAGCCCAAGTGCGTGCCTCCACCACGGCCCTGCCATGGTCAGCACGGGCTTGGAGGTGCAGCCACCACTGCACACCTCAACACCAGCTTTACACCTGCACCGGCACCTGCTTTCACACCATCCCCTTCCTGCAAACGCTGGAGCATGGGAGCCTGCAGGGGCACCCAGCCAGGGGGGGCTTCGAGGGGCTGCAAAGCCCCGGCAGAGCCCAACAGTGGGTCTAAGCCCCCCTAGCCCGTTGGACGGGGCTGCAGGCAGATGCCCGGCACAGCTCGGGCGCTGCAGAGACGGTGCAGCCACCAAAGCACCCTGCAAGGTGGAGCAGCACCAGCCCAGCCCAGCCCAGAGCGGGCGCTGGGGACGGGAAGCTATTTGGGATCAATTTGCCGACAGAAAGAGACTAAACTTGTCCAATAAACGGTATCAGCTCAGTCCTGCTACGTGCTCCCAGACACTAAACTGCTCAGGGGAGGGAAGTGCTTCGCTTCTCAGCGGGTATTTCCATTTTAGCAGTTTTCAGCCCTGTCTCGGAGCCAGGCTGCTCGGGGGGAGGCAGCGCACAGGCGTGACTCAGAGGACGGGTCCTGTGACCGGTGCTGCCCCAACCTTGGGTGACCTTGGGCCGTGGGCTTCATCTCCCCCGTGCCTCAGTCCCCCCCAAAGTGGGGGTAACACCTTCCTCCTCTTTTTTTAAAAAAAACCAGTCCTCAGCTCCTGAGGCACACAAATCATTCCCGGGAACTTCAATACCCAGCACTGCAACAGCTTAGCAGCTCCCATCTGCTGTGGGAGAGAAAAAAAACACCAACCAACCAAAGCTAACTTTGAAGAAGCCAGAAAGGAGCAACATTTACAGGAAAGGTTTCACAAAACAGACCTCCACACCTTGCACCCACTGCGGCATCTTCCCACAGGCTTCGGGGGGGGTCCCTGGCAGGACTGACTGCCCTGCAGCATACCTCAGCCGTAAAACTAAGAGAGCAAGCGAACACAAACCCTTCCCCATCCCAGTAAATCCTTAAAGAGGTTTTGCTCCCATTTCCGACTGCTGCACATCTTCCCACACGGGGCAAAGCCCATCTCCCAAGAGCTGGGGGCCAGGCACAGCCGGGGTGGCAGAGGGGGGACCCGGGGCTTGGTGGGCTCTGCAAGGGGAGCCGCTTGGTCCGATGCGGCTGTTTCTGGGGCAAAACATGCGCAGGTCGGGAGGAAGAACGGGTGAAACACGCTGGGGCACACGTGTCTCAGCTGTGAGATGAGCAGGGGGATCTCTCTTCTGGAGCCCGGCAAGTACCTACGCAAAAAAAGTCCAATCCCACTCCCCTAGAAGGAGGTTTCGTCGTTATTAATTCCTTGCAGGAAAAGCGCTTTCGAGGGCAGTATTTGCAACGTAGGTATTATTGCCGAAGCACACTGCGGAGGTGTCGGCAGGCGTTACAAATGGGCCCCGGGCTCCTCTCCCAGCTCCCCGGAGAGCTCAGGTGCCCTCTTATCCAGTGACAAATTCATCCTGCCACCTCAATGTGCTAACTTAGGCAAGACCCACTTTCCTGTCTCTTAACGAGCTCCAGCTCGCACACCCCACTAACGACTCAGCACCGCATTACCGCTCCTGAAAGCCGAGGGAAAGGCAGTTTTTCGGCTCATGCTCTCGGAGAGGGTCTGTGCCCAGCCAGGCTGTGGGGCACGGTGCACGTGCCTGGCGCACACCAAGCACGCATGTAGCACACGTGAGGCAGAGGGGGGGAAAACATCTCCTTCCCCATGGCAATGGCCGGGCAGGGAGCAGTGGTGTCCCGGCAGCGTCCCAGCAGCGCAGCCGGAGCAGAGTGGGGGTCCTGAGTCAGGGCAGCCAGAACAGCCCCCCAGCACGGAGCCCCCCCCTCTCCCCACAGCCTCCAGGTGCATTACAGACACCCCAGCTCTGCAGCCCCGTCACAGCCCTCCGAACAAAAAACCCCAAGGGGCTGAATTTGTCACTCGGCCCCAAGCTGAGCCCGTGCATCTCGGAGAAGAATCTGCTTTGTAGAAGCCACTGGATGCCCCGGTCCAGCGAGGAAAGCTGGAGCAGCACCACAGTGCCCGGGAAACGGCGTTGAGCCAGGGCAGGGAGCAGAGCTGCTCCTGGGAGCATCCCGGGCTCCATCTCTGGAGAGGGATGTGTTAGTGCTGGGGATCAGCTGGGGACCCGGGAATGGGCACAGCTCTCGGGGTACAGCGGCCGCTGCCAGCTTGTGGCCTTTAACCGGGGACAAGAACACCCATTCCCTGCTTTCTCCCATCCCATCCGGACACGGCTCCGGGGATGCTGGCCTGGCACTTCTGCTTGTCCCAGCATCGCTACAGGCACACAAACAGGCTCCCTGGTCCCATCCAGACCTGCCCTGTCGCCCCTTCAGGGGACTTTGGAGGCTCCCCACAGGCTCCGAGGCGGTGACCCAGGCTCCCTGGGGGTGCCATCAGGAGGGGGCTCACCGCCCCCGGGCCACCCCGCAGACCCAGTCCGTCCCCCCCCGGGGGGAACACGCTCACCTCCTCGCACCGGAGCCCCCGGTGGACTCAGCCCCCCAAAACCCCAGCCGGTGGCGGAGCTCCTCCAGCTCCCATCGCCCCGGGAGCGGCGGCAGGAGCGGGCACCGGC
>NW_010972953.1:2514732-2553303 GCF_000737465.1 Haliaeetus leucocephalus | reverse complement strand
CCCCCGGGGTTCTGCCGGGACCGGGGGAGGAGGAGGATGGGGGAGAGGGGGGTGGGATGCGGGGAAGCAGTCCCCCCCGCTGGAAACCCCCCCGGTTCGGTTTGGGGGAACCTTTCCCACGAGATTCCCGGGGATCGGGGATCTCCGGCTGCCCATGGTACCGGGCAGAGTGTGGCCTGGCCACGGGGTGGGGAGAATCCCGCATCCCAACCCGCGGGGTGCGGAGCATCTCTGGAGCCAGTGTCCCTGGCCACCAGGCATGGAGCATCCCAGTCAGAGAGCATCCAAGGCATGGAGCATCCCGGGCATAGAGCATCCCGGGCACGGAGCATTCCAGGCATGGAGCATCCCAGTCATAAAGCATCCCAAGCATGGAGCATCCCAGGCATGGAGCATCCCGGGCATGGAGCATCCCAAGCATGGAGCATCCCAGGCATGGAGCATCCCGGGCATGAGCTTTCCAAGCCAGCCAGCATCAAACCTCCCAGGCTGTCTGGCAGCGAGCACCCCAGGCCAGGGCATCCCCCTTTCCTCTAGGTTCAGGAATTGCTGGAAGCACCGAGGTTTAGAGGGACATCAAATACCTACAGAGAGACTTTGTGTTGCTTGGGAAGGGAAGGGCACATCCTCATCCCCCCCCTCCCAGGCCAGGAGCCCTGCTGGAGCCCGTTCCCCCCTGGGGTCCCTGCAGCAGGCACAGCTCTCCCACACCCATACCTATCCATCCTCCGCAGACTCAGCTTTGAGCCAGGCTCCGAGTGTGTTTCCCAGCCAAGACCCACAGCTATTTGCTCTTCTGCCTTATTCCCCTCGGCTCCACACAACCTCCCACTAACAGACCAGGAAAGTGAGGCACGCTGCTGGGAATCCCCTTTCCAAGGAAGCCCGGGTCAGGGGTGCCCCATCCCAGCTGTAACCACACGTTCTCCGCACCTTTGCAGAAGCTGGGTCCCCCCACCCCGCATGGGTGCCCCAGGGCCTGTGCTCCTGGAGAGGAGAGCAAGTTAAAGGCTTTGGTCAGTGAATTATTTAACGTGGCGGTTGGAGATCCTGGCACCGGCGCGGGCCCTCGTGAGCACTGCGGTATTTGGTAGGTCTCAGGAAACACACACAATAAATAGACAATTTTATTTACTTCGGCATGGGGGAAATGGTGCTGGTAAAACCCACCCCAGGAGCCAACCTGCAACCCCCCCCCCCGAGGATGTCTCTCCCTCCCGCCACCAAGCAAACCCCACAGCAGCGAGAGCTCTGCCCGTGGAGGCTGAAAACCTGTAAATCCAACCCAAATTCTCCCCGGTGAATCGGTGGTGTCTCCTCCACGCTCCCCTCCAGCCCTAACCCCTGCAGCCCCCTCTGAACGTGCTCCCCAAGGGGACACAGCCCCTGGAGCATGGCCCCGGCTGCACTCAGGGTCCCCCCAGCACATCTCACCCCCCCCAGCAGACGCTCCCAGCAGCCGAGCCACCGCGGCGGGAGCACCCTGACCTTCATCCCGCTGCCGTTTGGTTCAGTGTATTCCCCTCAGTCGCAAGGTTTAGGTTTCACGTGGAGATTGATTAAAGCCTCCGGGCTGGGGAGCGGGCAGAGTTAAGGTGACCTGGAAAGAAAGGACTTTGGCCAAGGCGGGCGCTCGCTTGAGAGGAGTCGGGGGAGATGGGGAGTTGTTTTGTTCCTGCTGCTGCTTCGCAGCTGGATGGGGAATATCCAGGCTGATGTCCCGGGCTTGCCAGGGAAGCATGGGCAGAGCTGTGTTCCTAAGTGAAGAACCACCGATTGTTTTTTTAAACAAAGACGTCACTTCTCTAAATTGTTTGCTGGAATCAGTGAGCTGCTAATAAATTAGGGGAGAAGGCATGCTACCACCACACACCAGCCGCGCTCTCCGTTACTGTCGCTTTCTGGCCTCCTGCAGTTTTGCTTTTGCAGGTTAGACCCCGCGCAGCCCCCTGGTAGCAAATGAAACTTTGCAAGGTTGCAGGCACAGCCACCCAGGGCCAGCGATGCCAGTCGCTCCCAGCTGGGCTGAGCACCTGGGGATGGGTTAATGGGGACCCGGAGCTGGTGCTGAGCTGGTGCTGTGGGTCACCGTGAGCAGGGAAGGGGCAGGTCCCATCCACGCCTCGTCACCTGCCTGGATCCTGGGAATCTCCATCGATCCTGGAGCTGGGAGGTTTTGGGATGGAGCCGGAGAGTCGGAATCAACACGGTACCGACCCATCCATCAGAACCGGCAGAGGTTTCGGGAAGCCGTCCTGGGCTCTGCTGGCTTCGCCCCCCCAGCCTGTCCGGCCGCGGGGGTCCCACAAGACCCACTCGCATCCTCTGGTCCCGATGAAACTTTAAAGAGGATTTCCAAGGCCGGGTGATGACGAGCAGGGAGGCCTGCGTGCTTGGAGCCTGCTGCCCTCTTGGGATTGCAGCTCAAGTTCCTGGCACGGATGGGAGGCCAGGATTTGCATCTACAGGATTTCCAGTAAGTTTTGCAGCCCTGGTATGCAGCTGCAGGGCTGCGGGCTGGGGAGAGGGGCAGGCGGGACCGGGGTGGGGGGACCTGGGACTCCTCACCAGGGAACGCGGACCGGAGTAAAGTCCCAGTCCGGCTCCCTGGATGGGGGGGATGCTGGGGAGTCCTGGGCAGAGCCGGGGGTGGCATCGCAGAGGGGAGGATGCAACCAGCCCCCCGCTGTGCGAGGGAGCCTAATTTGGCACTGGGTGGCCAGGACAGGGCAGAGCTGAGGGCAGGTGGCCTCAGGGGACCCAAGGCTGGCATTGCCCTGGGAACTGGGCGAGCACTGGGGACAGCCGGCAGTGGTGCGGGGAGCGGGGGGGGCTGCGGAGCACCTGCTTCTGCTGAAGGCTTGGCCTCGGCCCGGGGCAATTAGCTCCCGGCGTCGGTGCTCGCACACGCTCTGACAAACAAGCGACTGGGACGCCCCGGCCTCGCTTCGGAGGGCTCCCTCCCTCCTGCTGCTGGGTCTGGGATGGGGACCCCTGGGGAACGGGGGGCTGCTCTGCCCCAAAGCGAGGGAAAACCCCCGGCCCGGGTTGTGGCACTAGTGCGGGGCTGCATCAGTGCTCGCTTGCCCTGACCTCGAGCTCAGAGCGATGCCAGCATCACTGGGAGCCAGGGCACATCCCAGAGGGGCTCCGTGGGAGGAACAGGGATGCTTCTGCCCCATTCTGCTGCAACGCTGCCTGCGCGGGAATGGGACGGGTCAGGGCCCCAGCTCCTCTTCCCAGCTCCGAAAGTGAGGAAGGAAGAACGGACAAGGACTTCAAGAGAGCTTTGCACCCCTGGGCTCTCCGGCAATGGCTCAGGAGCCTCAGGACAGTTCACAACCAAATCCCTCCAGTGGCGCTGGGTCCCTGTGAAGATGGAGGAGGGTCCCACAGCGGTGGCAGTGGAGAAGAGCCAGCACCGCTCCCCAACGAAACACGGTTTGCCGGCGCTCGCTGCAGGTGGTGAACCCAGAGCCCGTGCTGGGAGAGGCTGCACCCGGGGCAGCTTCACCCAAGCACCTTTCCCAACACGCCCAGTGGCTCCCAGTCCCCACGGTGGCAGCGTGACCTTCACCGCAGCGAGTTTTTCCCTAGAAGAGGGTGGCTGGACGCATCAGCCCCGGGGAAGGGCAGCCGTCAGCAGCAAACCCCGCAGTAAACCGAGCGCGCCAGTTCCCGAGCGTCAGCGGCCGGCGCTCGCCCGTACCGGGGTTGTGCTTAGCTCATCACCCCCGAGGAGAAACGGAAACTCAAACCACTCTTTGGGAGAAAAGCGCTGCTTCCTCATCAGCTTTCATGCCCTGGGTCCCTGGAGGTACGATTAAGCTCTGCCACCTTCCTACATCGTCACCTGCCGCAGTTGCCGAGCCGCCCGCAGAGGGTCCGGCGTCCCTCCCCACGGGTGCCACGGCTCACCCAGCCTCTCGGGGAACGCGCGTTTCCTTCTGCATTGCCCCACGCCGCTCCATTTGTCATCACCCTCCCGCGGAAGATCAAACGAAGGCGTGTGTCCTTACACAGAAGATTTGGCTGTTATTAATGTCTGAGGTTTATGGTACCTGCGACAGACAAACGGTGTCAGCTCTCTTCAAAGTACCTTTCCTGTTCAAGTCAGCTAGGGCACTCCTCTGGGAGCACAGATGGATTCTAACCTCTGTTCTTAGCTAAATATTAACACGATCAGCTTCGGTATTAACTGTCCGTTAAGTTCCCACACTCCTGGATGAGATCAGACTTTGGGCGACCATCGAGATGACACTGAGCATGTCAAAACCAGCATCCCCTTCAACCAGAGGTAGAGGCTTTCGCTGGAAACTACTCTCCTTTCAGGAGCGGCGTCTCACTCCCGTTTTCCATCCTTTAAGCAATTTATTCCCATGCAAATTTAAACTATTTCAAGCAAACGCAACTGCTTGGGGTAAAGAGCTTTCCTTCAGAAGAGCCTCGCTTGCTACCTCTGCCAGTAGCTGATAAGGCAAGGCAGCCGCCTGCTCATCTCTCTCCGTCCTTACAAGCCGATTCCCTGGCTCCGCTCCCTGGCACAAGCAAAAAGGACGCTTTGCCAACCGAGCTGCTTGAGAGGCAGCCCATCTCCTCTCGCCTCGCTGTGGAGGGCCGCCGGGAAGCACCAGCCCGGCCACAGCACCTTTACTCGGGTGGGATCCTGTTGCCGGGACCCACGGACAGAGAGAACCGAAGCCACTGGCCGGGAGAAGGTACCTCCGGCTCACCCGGCTTCTCTCCAGCCCTTCCCGGGCAGCAGCCACCCACGGGTGCCCTCTCGTGGTCGGTCCCACGCACGGAGCTTCCACTCAAAGTACCTTTTTTCTCCACCCCCCCACCCTCAACTTCATGTTTTCCACGCACAGGAGATGCTCCTCCAGGGTACAAGCCCGGCTCCGGCCATGACCCCTCGCTCCGTCTGCACAAGGCTGCGATACCAGAGGGTTGGGGCTCAGGAAGGCGCTGGGCTGCATCGCTCCACCTATACAGTGTGCTGCTGGCTGCCAAGCACTGCAGGATTGGAAAAATTAAACAAACAAAAAAAAAAGTAAGAAAATTGTCATTTAGAAAGCCCAGGAGGTGCAGGTAATGCAGTAAGCTCCCTTGCCTGACTGGAACAACCTGGCCCAGATTTAACAGTTCGTACCAGCCAAATGCTGAAGTGGAGTTTTTCTACCCCAGCAGCAGCTCCCCCCCGCAGTTCTCCCGCAGGCAGGGCAAGGCAGGCACCGCATCCGCTGCATCCTGCACAGCTGGGCTGGGCACTGCCAGGGAAAGCACTCCTGAGGGCTGAGCAGCCCGCAGCTGGGCACCAGGTTATATGCCACGCTTGGGAGCAGCCAGCCCCTCCTCATTGCAAAACCGTAGCAAATTCGGCGCTTCTGGCAGTGAAAAACAAGGGGCCGCTGTCCCCCGGCTCTGCCAAGCACTGCACAAAGCCACGGAGCCTCTCCTGGACAAAGTACCAACTATGTCAGACTGCTCAACGTGGGATGCGCAAAGGCTCTCCATTAAACTCACACCCCTCTTTTAGCTAAGACCCAAACTTGGCCTAACGCTGCCGGCATCCTTGCAGCGTGTTCAATTAAACTTGACCTGCGGAGGAGGTTGTTCAAACCTGCCCCAAACTCCTCCCTGCTGGTTCGGCTGGATCCTGGGTGCAGAAGCTGCAGGGAGAGGCTGTGCAACCCTGGTACCCGCAGTTGAAGGGCTGTGCTCTGCGGAAGTAATCACTGTACGACATCTGCATGGAGAGCCCTTGGCGTGGCAGGTATCCACAGCCCCTCCAGTCTCACCACTCATGTCACTTGTCCAACCCCTTCTCCAGGCCACCCCTAAGCCCCGTTGCTAGTTTTGCTACTGCAGGTGTAATAATTTTTTCAAGGATTCAGGACGCTCTTTGCTTGGCAGGTTGAGACTGGGCACTGGATCTCAAAGAGAGCACACACATTATCTTACAAAGGAAATTTATTTCATTTTATGAAGCTTATATTACATGCATTGACTGAAGCTAGTACAACAGTTAACAGCAGGGCTGGGGTTTGTCCAGACTTCCATTAGTGTTTCTGGAATAAGCCAGGACAAATTAAAGAATCTTTTGCCCTTAGAAAATACAGTCATAATACAAGGAATGTTTTTTTTTATTTTCACTTTAATTACTCCTCCCCTACTCCCTGCCCTTGAAGCTGCATATAGCCAATGCTCTGGCTTACGAAAAAAGAAGGCAGGAGAGGAAAATCTAACACACACACACACGTTCCCCCCATACACCTCTAATAAACCACTGAGATGGGAGGACTGAATCTAGCTCTATTCAGAGAAAAAAATACAAACTGAATACCAGGAATAAAGCTCTTACAACAAACCAGATGCAGTACCCTTTAATAATTTTACTAGATAAAAACGTTTTACACATTGTTCAATGAGATGCTACAAATTCCCTTCTATTAGTTCTCTTTCAGTTTTATGGGTTTGAACAAGCAGCTGAATACATTGAAATTTGATTTCTAAAAATAAAAATAAAAATATTGCATTCCTGTCAGTGTCTGTTGGATATTCTCTCATACCCACCAGAGGAAGGTGTATAGTGCACCAGAGATTGCAGCCTAGTATAGGCTTAATATCAAGTACAGATACACAGAAGCAGATGTATTCATCAGACCAGGTTGGTATGGCAAACGTCGAGCTGGTACGTGTTCACTTCCACGCAGAGAGAAGACTTGCTACAACATCCCTGTTCAGTCCCCTGTCACTTGTGTGGCTTGGCCGTCTGAGGTTTGGTTGGTGGACTGAATGAACATGGGCTGGGTGATGTCCTGGCCTGCAGGCATGGTCACTTGCTGGATCTGATAAAGTTGCTGGCAGAGACAGCAGCAGGGGAAAGAAACGACTGTCAGTTCTCATCACACTCACCACCAGCTCCCTCTAAGCCCAACGCTGTGCATTAACCCCTACAAGTTTAATGGTGGCTTTAACAGCAACTCTCAGGTTCAAGTAAAATCCCCCAAACCCCAGATGACAAATTGGCACTAGACATTTGCTGCTAAATCACAACAAAGTAATTCTGTGAATTTCTGATGCTCAGATTGAGTTCAGGCTACTTACGCAACAGCCAATAGCTAGATGTTAAGACTTTTATTCCTGAACTGGTTAGGACTAAAATGGATCCCACCCAGAGTGCAAGGGACTACATTAATTTGGAGCAAAGGCAGAAGAACACAGAGAATCCACCTGAATTAAGATTGGCACAACGTCCACTTATCCTGCTCCTGGTTAGGGTTTGCTAGCAGTAGCAGTGTTTTATCGTGAGGAGCCAATTTGCTAGAACATGCAGACTTTAGGACAGTCTTTCTAGCCCTTGACTTCAAAGGGATGTAGCACCAACGAACTCCAAGCTCCTACCTGTCCGTCTGTGAACTGGCTGAACTGCTGCTGTCCTTGCTGGACTTCTGTCTGTGTTATCTACAAGGATAAGAGAAGGATGATCACTGACAGCACTTCGGAGAGGGTCAGAACCCCACTAACAATATTCTGCTGCTGCCTTTCAAGAGCTTTTAGACTCTTTCAAACTTCATTACCCAACCATGTGGTAAGATACAGCTTATGCCGCCAGCCCGCAGTCATGCTGGTGCTAACCGCAAGTCAAGAACAAAGGACATGGGATTCAGTCATTCCAAACCAAACACAAGCATGTCCTCTCTGACTTTCACGAGGAGAACGCGGCCTCCAGGATCACAGAAAAGCAGCAGCCTTCCTATCCTCTGAAGGCAGAGAAGAATCCCTTTGCGACCAGTCTCAACAAGAACATGAGACAACCTGCTGGCAGCAACGCTGGTCTTGATGTTTCACCTCTGCAATAGCTTTCCTGAGAGGTTGCACGGCTGCTCCTCCCTCACCCAGCCAGAAGGAGCAGAAGTAAAGAGAAGGTTGATGAACTGAAGTTTTACCTGCAATCAGCTCAGAAGCAGCATGAGCTTTATACAGTGAGACACACACACGTACATATATGCATGCACCTTTCACGTATAGGTAAAGGAGGCTTCCGGTATGCTCCTCGCTTTATTATTCTGATGAAAGCAACAAGAAGAAAAGAAATGCAGGAATCCTAGCTCAAGAGTTGGTAAATTCGACTGGAATTTGCAGTTTCAGGAGCTAGGGAACAACACTTTACCAGTTAATGTCAGCCCTGCTGTTATAGTGCATACCTGCTGTGCATTGGTTGCAAGCGTCTGGATCTGCCCCTGGACTACCTGGGTGCCTGACACAGGTTGGGCTAAGCGGATATACTGCAGCTGGCCAGCATTCAACTGAACCTGGAGACAAGCGGAGGGGGCAGGGAAAGAAAATTAAACAGATAACTGTGTAACCTGAAACACACAAACTTGCCTTCTTGTTTCCACAACAGAAGCCTGAGTAATAGATGACACTGGGAAGCTTCAGCTGATTAACAGTTTAGATGAGTAACTACCACAGACCCTGCCAAAGCAAGAATGAAGTCCACAGAACTCCTGCAGGTTTTTGAAGTAAAACCCCAAGGAAGCACAACATTTGTTCCTTCTCCAGAACGGGAGTGGTCAGTTAGTAGCTAAAGCATATTAATCGCTAAATTTCAGAGAGCTTTGAGAACACTTATTTTTCGTTTTGCTTACGAGAATCGAGTTACTACTTTGATGTATCATTTCATGTAAAGAAAATTGTTATGAGCTAGCCGCACATAATGACACTCCTATTATATCCTGCCAAAAAAATATTAAAGAATATATGGGAAATTTTCACATAAATAAAGACAGCAGAGATGACAAAACCCAGGGATATATTTGGAAGCTCTTAATGCAACTCTCTGCCAATATATGTCAACTCCGACCTGGCAAAGGCTGATGTTTTCTGTGTCAATACTTCGTATATAACATTCCAACACAAATTTACTTCCTGCAACCCTGATCTTGCAAGGTTACATGCTTGGGGGTATGGGATATGAAGACAATGTCATCATGGTAACCTGTGATATAAACAGCTAATACTGCTAATACACATCTGAGAAGCAATAAAAAGGTCACAGAATGATTGATACTACTGTTGAATTTTTCATTTTGTGTTATTTAACATTAAAACACTTAGATGAACAGTCTTAGGGTTAATTACATACAAAAAATGTTTTGAGTTTTCTTCTTTTTACAAAGGGGAAAGAAGGACATATAAAATACTTTAGAAACTGCTCACTGACAAAGGTTCAAGTGCCTAGAACACGGTCTTGGCATTTACACAAACGCCACTGACTTCACCAGCTGTGTCTAAAAGCGCCAATATTATTTCAAGAGCAAATAAACTCCCCATGAGCATAAACATTTCAATAAAGAATTTGTTCTGCACTGAGATCTGCCGGCAGATAATATTTTCCACACTGGGGGCTTCCTGCTTAGATTTTAACTACACTACTAACTGGGTGAAAGTGATTTAGAAAGAGCATTCTTCCAGAAATGAGAGTAAGCTCCAAAGAACCTGCCCAATGACGTCTAGCTAGGACAGATTAAATTTAACACAAAATTAATGCGGACAAACAAGCGATTACCATTTTATTGATGTATACACTTCCTTCCAGTTTTTCTCTGTTTATAAAAATAAAAGTCACCTTTCCACAGGCAACCTGCGGTCCTAGAGTAAATGGTAAATCGCAGTAGAGAAGCGTACACAGTATCAGAGGCACAAGGAAAACCAGTGGAGAACATCAGTAAGATTATCTCAACACTCCTGTGATCGCCACAGGCACTACCAGTTTTATGAGAGTGTTTCAAACTGTCATATTTGTGTTATGAAAGATTCTTTGCTGAGCCCTAACAGATACCAGGGTGAAAAGGAACTATCAGAAGACAGCACTAACTGCATCAAGAGAAAAAGGAAACTCAATGGAAAAGCACGAAAGCGCAGCAGAAAGAGAGCAGAATGGACAGCAGCCCTTAAGAGATAAAGGACCGTAATTCTGTGAAACCAAACAAAAACTGCTTTCCAGGTTAGGGCACTAAAAAAACTCTTGCAGCAAGTGCATGGCTCCATGTTCTATTTTACTTCACTTGCTGGAAGTGAGCAAGGGGAAAGATGCTTCCCTTCAGCATGAACTGTAATTCTTCAACATGCTGTGATTAAGAATTCTCTTAATTACAGTCAAAATCCTCTTAATTATGGTCAAAACAGTATCTCTACTAGATAGAGAAGCGCAAATTGTGACTGCTTCATTAAAACACTCCGTTTTGCAGTCTTACAACTGTTAGAGACCTAAGTGTTCCCAAAGACAGAAGATACCACACTCCAGCACTTGGCAGTTTCTGTCTTACATCTGCAGCGTAAGAAGCTTCTGAGGACCAGTCACAGCTACTTGGTCTTAGATGCTCCCAGGCAAGAGAAAGGTAGAAGCATATGCTTGGCCCAAACCAGACACTAATTAAAAAGCCTCCAGACTCACACTCCTAAAACACTGGGCCACTTTCAACAGGATCCACCTCTGTGGAGAACAGTACTTTCTGCAGAAAGTTATGGCCCCTAACAGCTACTTTATGAAGAAGTCTTTCTCCTAGCAGATCTCCAAGCCCCTTTCTTGTAGGGAGTTACAGCATTCACTGGAGACAATTGGAAAACAAGTCCGAACTGTTCTTTTATTGCTGAACCAAAGGAGGATGCTGCAACATTCAGTACTGTTGTAACGGATTCACTGAGGCTAGAGGTGGAGATCTCCTTCCAAAATGCTTTGAAGAACAAGTATCTTGGAGAGACTTTCATAAGGAAAGGGGGGGGGGGGGGGGGCGGGGAGAAGAACATAAAAAGAAAGGTGGTGGGGAATGCAGAGAAGAAAAAAGGTTGCTTGTAGTAAAACACTGTTTGGCAAGCAATTCACTTCTTTTCTGACCAACACCTTAAGCCAAGCAGTAGGAATCAGCTGAAGACTTAAGAGACGAAAAGAATTTGGAAGTGAATTGGAAAAATCTGGCAACACCCACAATCTAAACCTTTTTCAAGACACTATGTCAAAGCACAAGCATTTGCCAGACGTACAGAGGGAAGCTTAGCAAATCTCGAAAAGCAAAACTTGTGTGAAAGATCAGTTTTGCCACAGCTGTGGGTACACTTCTTAATAACAGAAATCAAAGACAAAGTGAAATGCTTGCCTTGGTCACTTGGTCTGACCTTTGGATTGCTGGTTAAGTACACACAACTGGACAGATTTTTTTTTTTGTTCTTTAAGAGGTGTGAAATTTTCCAGATGGGAACCAAAAGACCCAGCTTTGTTATAATTAGAAGTTACAGAGAAGGGGGAAAGAGGTGACTTTTTTTGACCCACATATTTACCTAGGACACGTGCCAGAATATTACTGCTGATGCTGGGTACTCAAAATCCCATTCTTGAGGCCACAGCAGGTCTATATTGATGTGAAAGTGAGGAGATAACTTCTGGTTCTGCAAAGCCATTCCTCTAACCAGCTCAAAGTATTTTGTAGAAATATTTCTTGTAACATAAAAGTTTATTAATAACTCACAGATGGCACCTTTCCCACTCAGTCTGCCAGGTCATGACTTCAGATCACAGAGGCAGAACCAAGTAAAGGCAAAAGAAGTTAATTATGCTTTATTGAAACCATGCTGTAGTAAAGAACTAGGGTTTATCCAGGAAATATTTTATTTATTGCTTCCTAATCGTAACTACTTCAATCAGAGGAAAGTGTTGGGGGTGGGCAATGAGTCTACACTATATGGGTTAGATTTATTTCCTCCTTCATGTCACATCTGGTTAGTTTTCCTCTCTAAGTGCAGGAAACACACCACTCAATCCAATCTTCCTCTTACAGTTAAAAAAGCATACATAATACAGTCTCATGCCAGAACACCAGCAGACAGTTTGCTCACAAGACTGTTAAACATTTCTACTGGTAAAGTCTTACCGGTATTTGCTGGATTTCTCCTGTATTGGTGATGATCTGCTGCATGACTTGCATGGTCTGTCCAGTTCCACTCTGAGCCTGCTGGGTCTGCCCTTGAGGCTGGGCCTGCACTATCTGTACTTGCTGGCCTTCTCCAACCTGCATCGTCACGGGGGTGCTCTGCATGCAGAACAGGGATAAGGACCAAGCAAGGACTGAACACCGGTCACACAGCCACAAGATACAAAGATTGTAATAGACAGACTGCTTCCTAGACCCACTGTTACTTGTTGATGCTTAAATCACGACAAAGGAAACCCAGAACCTAGCTGACCCTCATTACCAAGGTATCTGAACACCTCATCTTGACCAGAAAACACATTTCTGTTATTGTTATTGACTGTTCTGAGCAGTGAGGACAGGATACTGCAATACATTACACATGGGGGAGTTGAGGGTTTCAACTGGCCCCACTGAACTGCAAAGCCCCTGAATGCTGCTCATCGCTCACCTGCCCTTGCTGAGGCTGGGCGATGATGATCTGTCCTGGCTGGATAGTAGTTGTAGACGTGGTGGTCTGCTGTCCTTGCTGTTGTCCCTGAACCTGCACTGCAGCAGGCTGCTGAGCAAGGGTGAAGTAATACTGTACAGGCTCAGCTGGGGTCACAGCCTGACGCACCTCTTCCTGCAGCACAGGTAAAAGACAGGTAAACGGGGAGGGAACAGATCAACTTCCAACAACCTGCCCCGAGCTGAAACGTTCCCCCCGTAAGCATGCTCTATGGGAAAGTATCTTTAATACCTTGTTTGTAACAGTTTAACTAAGTAAATCTGAAATGATAAATCAAACCAGGTTTCCTCATTTATTCAGCTATATGGAAATCAAAACCATTTCCAATACCCTATGTATAATAATGTAGTCACCAGTTTCATTATGAGAAGCAAATGAGTAAAATTACCATAGTTGAAATCCACACAACTCCTCATTAGTAAATTCCATCATCGCCTGTTATCTTAACATAGGATGAATTGCAAACGCACCAGGAAGACTTACAAAGCCTCATCTGTCAACAAAACCTTCCTCTTAGCCTATGTGCCCAACACAAATCTTAATCTAGCTCCGATGTTAACCCCCTGGGAATAAAAGTCACAGACTTGAAGTATACTGTTGTGCCTTTATTTATTTATTTAAATCCAGCTTCTCCAGAATGATAACAATTTCATCTTGTACTGTGGCTTAACATCCTGATTCTGCTGGTAGCAGGAATACCTCAACAGTGTGAAGAAAAAGGCTCTGCTCTAGCTCACTGTCAGAAGCACAGCCTGTAATACTGCTGTTTTGTTTTATCTAAGCATGTCTTTAGGAGAGAAAAGCCCCTTATGATTAACGATATTTTAGGCAAAGAAGTAGATTTTCAGAGATTATGTTAAGTGGCAAGCTGTTAACACTCAAGAATCAAAATTCTTAAGCTCCCCAGAGGAGCAGTTGGATCTTGCACCTTACGGAAGATGCAGCTCGCCAGACGTTCACTCCATGGCAGAAGGCGTAAACAATCCTCTCCCAGCCACCTCGAGTTCACAGCTGAGAGTGTAGGATGTTTACACGTGCTACAACATGGTGGATTCCCACTTACACAAGTCTGCTTGACTCCCCTGCATTAAATGAAGCTTGCTCATGGATTACCTTCAGTATATCCAGCTGGACAGGAAAAGAAAAATTCACATTAAACAAGAACAATGTATGTTGTCTAGATGGGCATCAGGCTTGAGTAAAAGAGCCCATTTGCTTAGATGCTAGTCTCTCAGAGGGACAGCAACTAAAGAAAAGACCCACTACTGGGAGGTTTCTCAGTAGCCTACCAGAAAGTTAGCCCCCAAAGATTAAGCTGTTCACAGTTGGCTGTAATCAAGAAGCAACTTCTAAGCCTGGCTTTTAGAGTAAACAACAGCACTATTGCATGGTACTGCAAACCACTGCAATCAAACACTTACAATACTTCCTACATATGGTAGTTCACTGATTATTGCTACTTGCTTCATCAAATCCTTTGGGGAAGGGATTAATATAAATTTAAAATATATATTCAACAGGGCATGTCTCACGCTAACCATAAAACTGCATGCATAGAAGAGCTGTGGCTGTTCTGTGAAGCCCAGTCCTTAGCTATGTTATTTCTAGAGCGCTCCAATCCTCAATTCCTAGCTTAATCCTGAAACAATTAAGGCAACTGAGTACTTCTGTAAATATCTATTCCAGGTTAAGTTGCATTTGCTACAGGCAAAAATGGCTTTAAATCCAAATCTGCTTGAACTAGGTTATATCACATCATTTGCCATCTTTTATTTTCAAGCCATAGCTTTAGTTACCAGAGCAACACAGCAGTCATGGTTTCCTTCCCAGCTCTTCCACGTAACCAACACTAACTTGTCAAACAGTCTTTTCCGTGGTAGAGATAAAATACAGACTATACCCCCAGCCAAAAAGTGCAGGCTGTCAGCCTACAGGCAGCCACTTTTCAACACTGTTGAATCAAAGGAGTATTTTCCACTGCAAAGTCCTAACCTACGTTCTTATCAGGCAGCTATTTCTCCATTAAACTTATCTTGCCATAAGAAGTATTTCTAGTGATTCAGCAGTGTTCACAGGCAGGGGATGTAGCAGTGAGAGACAGATCTCTAAAGCCTATTTCAAACCAAAAAAATCTACAGGGTTTCACTGCTGATGCTGTGCAACCCAAAAGACACAGCTCTGGTGTGATCTATCATCAAGACGCATTAACCTAGCAACCTATATGCGTGTAACACACTATTAAAATCCTTCAGGCATTCATTTGATTATAGAACTTGAATGTTCTGTAATCAGAACATTATGATGTGAATCAAAAGGCTCCAGCAAGGAAGAGATATGGGCAATGTTCTCCCTCCCAAACATGAGTATTTCTAAAAATAGCACTACAAAGTAGAATAACTGAATGAGGCACCTAAAAGAAAAAGAACTGAATTTGCAATGCCAGAATTAACTTGTGTTACTTCAGGCTGCAGCCAACTCATTTCAGCTTATCAAGCTGAACAAACTGAAATGTGGGTTTTCTTCCCCCCTAGTCAAGCAAAGCATCGAGAGCAGCTGTGCAGGCTGCTGCTTTGTCTTTTCATTTAATACTGAGCTAATGATCTTTGGATAAATCATCTCTGCTGCACTGCTGCAGGGATAAAGCAGGGAATTCAGTGAAGGAATGGAAGGAGCTGTGCCACACTCCCACATGTGAAGCTCACCATGTGTACAGAATGGAGTTCCCAGCACACCTGTAATAAAGCCTTGGGATGCTGCTAATTTTAACCATAGCTGACTGCAGCAGCAGGATGGACTCTCCTGCACATATTGTGACACAGAAAGGTATTTTCCTCATTTACTAGAAAGTCACACTGCTTCTTGAAATCAGAACGTGAGGTTAAACTCACCTCACGACATCATCACAAAGGATGAAGCGTGCATTTCCTCCCTTTGGCCATCACTTCAGTAGCACCACAAGGACTTCAAGACCAAAAGTAAAATAGCAACCTCCAAAATCCAGGTCCACAATGGAACTGCTGGTCTCTACACTCAGAGCAGGTATCTTTTTGCATGTTCTCCAGGGTTTATATTGGAATACAAAAAAACATGTCAAAGAAAACATTCCAAGTAAAACACTTGCCAGAAAGATGTTTTACAGTATGCCAGCCTCTCCAGCAGCACTCACTAGAGAAGCTGCTTTAAGGACCAGCTCGGATTTCTTCAAAGGCTAACACACTGCAGACCTTCCAAAGTATCAGAAAACCAGCTGAAGGAATTGTTGTAAATTACTATAACATTTTTTTGAATTTACTGTTCAGAAGAAATTGCTCCAGTTGAGTTCTGGGCAACGATTCTAGGCGCTGCTGAACATGGTGCAGCACTCTCTGAACAGAGCTGTTCCCTAGAAGAGCTGTACTGATGACTCAGCCATTTATCTACCAGGAACTTGTAACAAAGAGAGATGAGCAATTACTGGGCTGGTGAACTTCTAGCAGCAAAACACCAAGCTTTTAAGTGAAGGAGATAAATTAATCTACCTGGAGCTGGATCTGTTTCTTTGTGGATTTGAAGCAGCAAGATTGAGCTTCAGCCTCACCTCATTGCATTTTCAGCACCATCTCAAACATGGAGGGAAACAAGTGCTTTGTAAAACACAAGCCTGTTAAGTTTCGAAGACCTTGTGCTCAGATGACCGCAGCAGCCTGCTGCTGTAAACATCCGACTGAAAGCTCCTTCTAACACCTTACAGCTTCCAGTCAAGGATGTTTACAGTAGCAATGACTGCCCCAAAGGGTGCAGGAGGTGGTACTTCCAAGCAAAGAAGCCTGTTTCTCCCTTTACAAGTCAAAGGATGCAAACTCAGCACACTTTTTAAAGTTAAATTTTTAACATTGGCAACATTTGATAGTAGAGCTATTTAGTAGTTTTTATCACTTAAGTAAATCCCCAAGTCAGACTTCTGTAAATCTCCACTCAAGCTCTATTCCCATTAAAAAAAAAAAAAATTTAGGGACCTGAAAAGTACTGTAAATAAACATGTAAAACAGAGGCACAAACCTCATGTGTAAATCTGATTCTGTATTGCTTTATCAACTGTCTTTTAATTAGAGACTGAAATCACACCAAGGAAAGGACAGACAATAAGGGAATCACTTTTATGTCTCACCTGCCGCTTTGGAGGCTTCAGCTCATCTCTTGGAACAATATCGATAAGAAAGTCAAATTGATCAAACTTTGTAATTGCCATGGCAATGTCATTCCTCTGTAACAACAAAAAGAGAAAGCCTTTCTTCAGCTTTAGAAGTCTGTTTTGTCACTGGATAAATAAAGTTAGAGCTTTTTAACTGAGTCAAGTGAGAATGTCTTCTCCAGATCCCAAGTGGTCAAGCCAGGTGGCGAGAACTTCTGTTTCAGCACCAACAATATTGTCTCATGCTGAGTCAGGACTCCAAGATGTGCAATAAGAAGGTGCTTATCAAACTCAGGCTTTTACAGTTACCTACTCACCCACCAGGCCTAATCAGGCTCTCCACAATGGTACTGCTGTAATTCACTACAGAGGACTCATGACAACCACCATAAGCCTTTTAGCACATTAAAAAAAGGGGAATTCTTCTAAAAAAATAATTTTAAAATCCCAAAGATATCTGAAAAGAAGCTTTGCAGAAAGACCAGGATGACTGCTCCATGTATTAGTAGTAATATATGCAGAATCTGTGAGGTGGGGATAGGATTAAAAAAAAAAAAAAAAAGAAAAAATAAAGTATCACAGGATCTTATTCAGGCGAGGGGAATCCCAAGAGATGCTGAGAGAACAAGCTTCAGCATGTGGAAGGGCAAAATGGTTAAAAGAAAGCATGAAGATTAAAACATATTCTCAGCAAACTGGCCAAACATGTATCAGAAAAAGGATGTGCAAGAGCCAACGAGCTTCTGCGAAAACTGGCAAGGTAAGTATCTTCTCAAAACGGCTTATAACTTTACTTTTATACCTTGCCTGAAAAAGAAACCCAAAGAATAGCATTAGGTCAAAGCATTAAAGACCTGAAAAAAAGAGTTACCCAGCAGTAAGTCATCACATAAATGTATTTGCTTAAGATATGAAACAACCCCCAAGATAAAAAAGCTGCATTTCTTTAAAAAAAAAAAAAAAAAAAAAAAGTACTCTGTCATTTTAAAATTCTTGCAAGCCATCTTAAAAAGCAAGGCTAATTCAAGAAGCTATTAAAAGTCTCATTCTCATTAGCTGAAGATAAATTTGTAAAGCATATATATGAACAAGATTTGAGACAAAGATACCTATGCTGCCTAACGAGTAGGTAAAATTTTAAAGACTATCAATCCTCTCATTTCAGGCTAGTTGACATTTCTAAACCTTATACTGTCTTGGCATTTAATTGCCAAACAACGATCACTAGAAAGCATAAGAGACATTTCTTTTGTTCTGCGGGCAGCATATATTATAGAAGTATCTTCACCAGGAAGAAAACTTTTACTGAACAGATGTATCTCATATTTCATTCTCCATGCTGAGGATTGGGTTCAGTCCAATTTCCTCAGGAATAGACTTCCATAACTCAGACCTCTCCACTTGAAATTTTCTTCCCAAATACTTGCTAAGCAGAGACTGCATTTCTCCAGCTGCACTGCCCATGCGGAGAGCAGCTGTTCCAGGATAGCAGCTGCTGTGGAAGGCAAGGCAGTCAGAATTAAAACCTGAGTCAGTTCAAGGTCTTATACATTAGGATCAGGATTTAAGTATGAATCTGAAATAAACGGATCCATCCAAGCTTGAAAACTGTTAACAGGACATGCCTGAGTCAGCACTTGTACTTATGAAACATCTTGTTCGTGGAATGTATATCAAATACATCCTTGCCACAGTAACTGCATTAAAACCTGGGTTAAGCAAGTAGCGTTAGCCCAATTTAGTGGAGATTGAGTGGCTGAATGTCTATTCAATAGGACAGCTTTGGACCGAAATCAGACATGCCTCCCTGCCACTACAGCAATCTTTGTGCCAGGGTACAGGAGAGCTGACAGGGCCCTAAATATCACAGTCTCTCAACCTCTGATCTGAGGGCCTGAACTGATGGTTATTATAGTTTCAAGTAGTTCTGGTCAATGTGTAAGACTAAAAGTGAATGCCTTTCCCCACTTCCCCATGCCCTAAGAAGACCCTAAAGAGTTACAGTTTACTCTTGAACCACTGAAAAATTATCATCATTGAGGGCCTTTCAATCCAGACGAATCAGTGATCTGTTCTAGAGGAGGGAGCAGGGTACTTTTGTTTTCATCTCTACACATTTATCAATACAAACTAACATTTACAAGCTTACCTTAGAACTACTACTGAAAAACAAATCAGCTGGGAGGTCAACAGCTACAGCTATCCCAAGTCGTTAGAGCAGGTCACAATTAGCTGACAGCTGCAGCTTTGGTGTTTTTGTTGGTTCTTGTTGTTGTTGGTTTTTTTTTTTTTTTAAAGCAAATTAAGAAAAAAGCATTTCAGTTGCACAGTTACACTAGGCACTGTGCTTTGTGCACAGGTTTGTAGTGATAAACACAGGTACTAAATTTACTGTCTACAAAACATGCCTCATGTTATGGAAACAAAGAGTTGGAAACAGGTTTATGAAGCAGTTGAAGGCTAGGCAGCAGCAGCTCTCTCACCTGCAGAGTCCTCCGCTTGTTATCTTCTGTGTGTATCCATGCTCGCAAAGTCAATTCCGTTATGAATATCTGAGCTGCCTTGGCGAACAACACGGGAGCTTCTGCACTAATCATCTGCAATTAAATTTACAAATTTTTTTAGAGGTTTACCATTAGTACTGTAATGCTGTAAAGTGGTAGTCAGAGTATCTGTATCATATATTTATGTTAGTCGAATGGTTGCACTGTTTAACAGTGAAATCTGGGGAATTTCCACATCAGAATGTCTCTGGCTCTGACCAAAGTCCAGAGAGCTACCAGCCTAGAGTTAAACGCAGTGTTAAGAGTTTCTGGCATCTCAGATTTGTCTTGAAAGTCTGTTTCCTCTATGACTAGTTGGATGTCAACTCCATATTGTGCTGGATTACGGTAGGCCACTAAAAGGCATCAGGGGCACATTCACCGAGAGCAGCTTCTCCTGGCAGTACCTTGGCATGTGCATAAATGATTTGGAAACTGAAGAGGACAGGTTGAGGGCTCATTTTAAAACCTGGCCCTTACTTTATAGTTATAACATTTATATAATTTGAAATGAATGCTGAAATTGCAAAGGAGGCTTGGAGGCCTGAGTAAAGACTCTGCCCCACCAAATTCCTTTCCCTTAAAAAGCATCTAGCTCAAGTTTTACTCAAATTAAGCAGTTTCATTATTAGCTGGCTTGGCATTAATGCTTACTCCCCAGTACAGCCTTCTTGTTAAATAATGTTCCAGGCAGGCCAGAGACTTCCCCCGCCACCCTGCCCTAAAAACTCATCCTCGCCTTCATCCTCAAAAATCTGGCACTCATTCGCTTCAGACACTGAACTGGGACCTCAGAAGCCTAGGTTCATTCCCTTTCCAGGCTGAATGAATAGCCCCCTTGTATAGCAAGACAACACACACCTTTTTCAGGATGTCATTTAAATGTTAAAGGTTGTCCTAACAGAAGGATGGTGTCACATTGAGAAAAAAAAAGAAGAAAGTGCAAACCATTCTTTTTTCTCTTAGCAGTTAAGTGTCTGACAGTTTTCCAACTTAAAAAACAGGGAGGACTGGAGCAGCACAAGAGTCAAACCCTGCAGGTGATTCCTTTCTCCTTCCTTTTATGTCAGTAAGTTGTCATCAGTCAATTCGTGTGTTATCGTCATCAGTCACACATCAAGGGTTCAGCTCAAATACCAGTATCAAACCCATGTTATTTACCTAAATTATTACTTAATTTTTTCCATAAAACTTGAAACAGTGTAGCACACATTTAAGTGATGTCACTCCTCATACTAAACAGTCTATAGCTTTGTGAAAGGAAGAGTTGAAAGAAACAAGGAGGAAACATGAGAGAAGACAGTTAAGCACTAGAAAAAACAGGAAATACCCAGAGTTATACAGTAGACTGGTATTTACCAGAAGAAAGGAAAACTGCAAAAGTCTTCAGCAAAGATCCCAAATGATTTTGCTTTCCCAGCTCAATTTAATTATAGAAGGCCAGCTAATATCGCATTCAAGGCAACTGTTAAAATGTGCTTTAAAAATAACAATATTAAATAATGATAATAAGAAGTAATGAATTACAAGGAATTATAGCTACAATATCCACCAAAAGGATCATAAATACTTAAGAGAAAAACCCATGAGTGTACCTTCACATCTTCATCTAGTTTCATTATCTTCTTAATACGAGCCAGAGGGAGTTCTTGAACTCTGAAGTCTTTCTGCAGAGAGATTCACATTTGAGAGACTCTTTACTGATACTTAACTGAAAATAAAGGTAAGATAAATGTTAAAACAAGCCTGTATTGTCTAGAATTAAACTGGCTAAAATTTAGATTTATAAAAATAACTTATTTTCTTTGAGGTATGGCAGCTTCTCCTCAGGCCTGAGAATTCTTATCTGCTTTTCTGTATTTTATACCGATACAATTCTACTTAAATCTTCTGCCAGACACTTGTATCTACTATTTCACCTCAAAGTTGAAGTCATTCTGCAGAACAGAATGTTTCTAATGTTACACATTTCCGCATCTATTTATATTTGAAGCAACTAATTCAATTAGGTGTCTCGGGACTCAGAAACCATTGGAATTCACAAAAAGTCACAAGAGAAAATGAAGGCAAACAAGAGCTATGTGGGGCCACAGGATGAAATCCTCTTTGCTTTATTTGTACTTCCCCGTTGCCCAATACCAATTTTGGTGTTAAAAACCTTGCAAGAATCTTGTTCAAATCTCTTCTACTCCTGTTTTGAGATGGATTTCTCGCTATTTTTCAGCAAAGAGAACCGCTGACTCAAAATGGTGTAATGATGGTTCAGGAGACAGAGAGCAAGGGCTGTCATTGTACTGACTCATCCTGCTCTGCTCAGCTCTTAGCGCGTACCCAACGTGAGCAGCAGCAGCAGAGACACCACTAAGCTAATATCTGCATGAGAGGAGGCACTAACGTGTCCCTTGGAGAGATCCTCTCCGTGGAGAGCTCTTAGGGTTAGGGAAACTGCTGAGCTTCGCTACAAACAGTGCTCTTCCTTCTCTGAAGATATAAAGAGGAATAAAGAAGAAAATAATAAAAAAAAATAAATCCACAGTGTGTTGCTACCAGGAGCCTCTTAAAAAAGGGAGAAAGGCTGAGGCTACGTACCATTGCATCAGGAATGCAGAATCCCTACCCACAAAGTGCTTCTAAAAAAGTCTTCCCTTCTTAACAAAAATGTCATAGAAAATAAAAGGGAACTCATTTCTCTAGGGAAGAAAGCACTGCAAGACATGTTAGTGAAACAAAAGAGGGAAAAAAATGCTGAAGATGCTGTTTTCTATTGAAGCAAAATATGGAGGTTGTGCATGGTCCAGCCAGCACTCCAGCAGGGGGCATTCTATTTAATTTATATATTAAAAAATTATGTATATTTATATACATTCTTTTATATGCGGATATTCTAAAAAAGCATTCTGTGCCCTCATTCTGGAGAGGACTGTGAATGGGGTGTTCCTGGTGCTCCTAGTAATATGCTGCAAATCCGAACTAATTTGGGGGGTGGAGGTGTCCTTGCGAGGAGTGCCAAGGGCTTTTGCTTTCTGCTGGTGAACGTGGTACTTTGGAAGGATTTTTGGCAATGAGAGAAGAGGGCAGCCAGGGGTGGGACCTGTGCGTGACCACACAATGCACTCAGGGTGGCATTTTCAACCAGTAACCGCCACATAAACAAGTTAAGGGATTGCTAAGGCATGGAAAAATATCCCAAAGGTTTTTTATTGTTATTATTTTTTTATTTTTATTTTTTTAAAGCTCTTTCCTTTTTAAAGAGCCTTGCAAGCTTTAAGCAAGCCTCAAAGAAAGATGAAGACAATTTCTAATTTGTGAAACTCTTAATGGTCTTAAGTGTATTAACTTCTATGAACAGCAGGACTGCAAGTAGACATGCATAGGTACAACGCTATTCAAATCTTTAGAGAAGAGAGACAGTGGGAGAAACTAGAAAAAATTAAAGCTCCTTTATTCCTTTAAGGCAGACAGGCAAACGTCACATAAATCAAAATTAATACGCAAGTACCATGGTGAAGGGAAGCATGACCACTACTGGCTACCACCCAGCAGAACAAACTTGAGACACCAATTCTTCATCTTTTCTTTTTTCCAAATTAGGTCTCAATGTTTTCACAGGCCTCTTCTAACTCATTGTGGAGCTGAAATGCTAGTTTCAGCCTAGTCCTGTTCCCTATTTCTCCAAGACTAGGCTACAGTCCTTTCTGTTGTATCAGGCAGACAACAGGGAGCTCTGGTTTGTTCTTCTAAAGCAGCTCCCTTGTTTTTTTTATCCCTGAATTTTAGCTACTAGTAGCACACGGCAAACGCACAAAACCAGGCAGAGAAAGCCCTGAAAAGCAGGCAGCTAAAGCAGGCTTTCCACCAAACAGCTGTTCTGACCTCTGCTATGCAGTACATGCAGATGAGCTTTAAGTTTATTTACGTCCACATCCGTGGGAGCACTTTCAATAAGATGCTCTATAAATTTCAGGATTTGATTACGCAGGGGACAACTGCATAGGAATGTTTTGCAGTTATCCCTTTCCCTTTCCAACTCCCCTTCACTGTCCTCAGTTAAATTTTCAATGACTTACTAGCTTGCAATGCAATAAATAGATTCGTACAACGGTTAAAAATTAAGCTGCCCATACTTGATAAGCTGCATAATAAACCCCTTTCATGTGGAGATGAAGACAAACTACAGCTCTTGAACACAAGAATTCACTGCGCTGAAAGAGGAAAGTAATTAATTCTGGTTATGCATACAAATTTCTACATCTGTTTCTTTAATCAACTATCTGCACACAGGCTGAAAAAAGAACCTTATCTTCAGACCAGTGGATTGGGGTTTTCACTTTGAACAGCCTGTCTTCGACTGGAGTTCTTTTGTTTTCAGTTACATTAAAAGCACAGGAGTGTGCTTTCAGGACCACTGTATCACAGTAATCTATCAATCTCTCTTGAAAAGTCATTTTTGTTATATGCCCTTGTTCTCAGGCACATCTCTTTTGGGGATTGAAAAAAATAGAAGCTACTTAGTCCAATTCTTATTCTCAGCCTATACAGGATTTTTTTTTAATCAAATGTCTTTAAATTAATAAAGCATGTGATAACGATGCACTTGGCATTCAAGTGATTTTCAAAATTTCAGACTTGTCAAAGGAGATGGTTCTGGAAGAGGGCATAATAGTTCTATACAAAAGTCTAAACCCAAAAATTCATTCACAAAATCGTAACTGTCTGTCAATAGCCAGGTGTTTGAATTTATCAAGGGGGGAAAAGCCTAAGTCGTATTTTGAACAGTAACATCTCCCAGAGTGTGCTGATGTGACCTGTCCTTTGGTGTGGATAAGGGTTCCCTCACATGCTGGTCACGCATTTCATATTACGGAACTTGAACTGTAGTTACACAGCCCATGTAGTATAATGTGAGGTATATTCTCAAATCCCTCAATCTTCTGTCAGCTAAAACAGCATATGGCAGCTACACTTACACCTGTAGCTATTTTTAAATCATTTCCCTTTACCCCCCAAACAGAAGATAATTCCCTGCAATTCTCTAGAAAGCAGCCACAGTCATCATTTAGCCTGTTAAAAGAACCTCTGAATCAACTTTGTCTTCTTGTTTAGTCCAGAAACAGCTGAAGGTATGACTACTACATCTCATTATGCTATGAATCAGCTGCATCCAATTTATATCTCAAGTTTTGGCAGTTGTAGCCAGCAGTCCAAAGCCTGGCCGAATGATTATTTATCAGCTCTTAAGGCCACCTTGTAGTGTGTAAATAGCCAACGCTACTGGATCCCATAAGCAGCAGGAGTATGTTCAAGCTGAGGTTTATCTTGCTACCAGACATCACCAGGCACTTTTCACTGTCAGTTCTTCAGAAACCGCACGACCGATGAGGACACTCACCACTGTGAGATTGCGTATCTCCTCCATGACTCGTGGCCAGAAGGACTGCAGGCTTTGCTGCGCATCGCTATTGCTAGCTGTGCCGAAGCCACCATCTGTGGACATTCTGGTAGCTGGAAGAAACAAAAACAAGCGTTAGCAATGGGAAGGGGGGGAGGCAGGAGTCAAAGGCTCCCAGAGATTCCCTCCACATCCCAGGAATACAGGAAGGGACCAGCCTGGCTAATCGCTCTGGAAAACTGTCAAAATAAGATACGCCAGTCCAGGTCTCACAGCAACAATGTAGAGAAACTCACAGCCTCTGGAATTGTTTTTTTAAATTTTATTTATTTTTACAAAGATTGAAAAAGAACATTAAAAAAAAATAAATTGAAAGCCAAAATAGTCTCCTTATTCCCCTATTAGAGCTCTGCCTTTACACAAGGAGTTACAAAACAAAACTGGTGCCTGGTCACAGCTCACGCTCTAGTGCGCACCTATTATAAAATCTTCTTTTCTCTTGCTTGTTACAGCCAACAACAGTGCAGGATATGGCAGTAAACCCCCCTCAAGTTGAAACCAGGATGTCAATGTCAGCCCGGTATTATTTCTAAAGAGTGTAATGAAACAGTTGCTGCTGTGCCTATTTGAAAGGTGTCAGGTTTTGTGGCTTTACACTATTTTTAAAATACCTCTTCTCCTTGGGTATAATCAACAGGAGAAATTAACAGCCTGTTTAATGCAGAATGTCAAAAGCACAAAGTAAGATTTAAAATTTAAATCTTTTAACTGAAAATTTTTAAAAAGCCCCATGCCTGTCATTTAGCATTCTGTGACTGCAGGATGTTAAGCAGGTCTGGCTGTTACTAAATTTACACTGGACATTGCCTCTGCATTCATTAAGACTTGTATCTTTGCAAATGGCTTTATTTACAGTATGTATCAGTAGTCACCAGGAACTCATAAGGAGAAAATAAAGGGACGATAACTGGGTTCAGACTTTCCCCTATAACCACTCTGTGCTGCAGCGAAGATGATGAAGAGGTCAGGACACGCAGCATCGATCAACCTCATCCTCGGGTGACCGAGATGGTGCCAGCCCACGTGGCACTGTCCAGGCACACTTCAAGTTCCAGCTGACACAATTCTTTCCCCCCCATAAACTCCTAGATCAAGTTCTGCTTCTTTGACAAGGAGCTCTTAAGACAGCTCTAGTTAATATTAAAACGAAGTCAGACGCGCAACTTGAGAATCCCTTGGAACACCAAGACCAGCCTCGCTGGCTTGCTCTGCGCGACAGGAGCGCGTGGCTCCGGCAGGATTCCCGACAGGGATCGCAGCCTGGAAGGACGGGGGAGACGTGCCAAAAGCGCACACACACACAGAGGACCTGCCGAGACACAACCGACAGGACGGGACTCGGTGCTTGCCATGCACAAAAAGCATCTTGCTGAATGCCAGCAGAGTCACCGCTCACTTCTCAAGCGAGCAAAGCAGAGGAAGCCAGAAAATTACTGACGTTAAAACGCTCTCGGGGTCACCCAGAGCAGCTTTGAAGTTTCCATGAATGACATGCACACACCATGTACAAACAATACGTCTGTGCCTCTCAACTTACAGCGCGAGAGAAAGGGTGCTACATTTTCTATAGGGAAAGACCTCAAGATACACACAGATATTTGTGCGTTGCCATGTAATGGAAAAAGACACGAGAGCAGATTTAGCTTTGACACTGTCGTGGTTTAACCCCAGCCAGCAACTAAGCACCACGCAGCCGCAGACAGGCACAATCCCCGTTTGCTTTTGATCCGCCATGTAGAGGTTTATTTCAGTCCTTCCGCAAGCCGAAGGGAAGCGCAGTAACAACGTACAACACACCAAAATACCGATGGGAGGCAGCGGCCGATTGCCAGTACTTGCAAAATCAACTATTCCAAAGCAATGACGATCCATAAAATCTTATTAACAGATCAAAGAGATGAATGTCAGACAATTAGTTCGTTACCTCCTGCAGCCTACACTTTCCAAGGCAGACTCTGAACAGTTGTATTTTTCTTTCATCAACCTGAGAAGGGGACACAGGAGGCGTGGGAAGAGCCGAAGGGGATTTTGACAGGGGATGATAAAGAGGAGGTCAGAAGATCGTATTTCCAGTCTCAAAGCAAGAGTTTGAGACAGGAAGAACTCCAGGTAAGGAACCTATGGAAATAAGTGACTGACAAGTTACTTGATGACTCTTCACAACTATTTGCATTATAATACTATCCGCCTACAAACTAAGGTATTTCAAGTATTTATAAGAAAATACAGAGATATAAATATTCTAATGAGTGTTAAATTGGCATTTGATTCTCCCCCCCCCCCCCCCCTTGATCCGTATTGTCAAACATAGACAAAAAATTGTTTAGGCACATAAATAAACGCTAGTCCTCGAAATCTGCTCTGCACTGACAATATTTCAACACTAACACTAGACGGGGTCTTTTCTGCAACCAGAGATGCAATTCATCTTCAAGACAAGCCAAATCACTTTTCAAGGCTTTATTTAAAATTACCAATTACTTGCATTCAACCCACTTAAATGCTGTGCTGGAATATAATGCTCTACATAATGCTAAGAAACAACAGGTTAAAAAAAAAAAAAAAAGAAAAAAGCTAATGGAGTGAAGAGGAAGAAAATTCCATCACCACCACTTTACCCCCTACTGCATACAAAAGCAAATTTCTTGCATTAAATATATGCCTCTGCATCCAGATTTCAGGAAGAGCTAGAAATGGTTTACCCCACCCATCTATAATTTAAAAAGTCCTGTTGATGAATAAAAAAAATATATTCCTATCTTCAAGGTAAACACAGGACTGATTTCAGAATGCAAGATGAACAGCCTGATGCTCAACCCAAAGGACAATTGCTACTTTAAGTGACTGTTTAGGATAATTGGTAAGAAATTGAGTAAGAGTAGAAACAAGAATCACCAATAGGCTGATTTTCTGAAAAACTTACAGAATGAAATCACTATAAACTCCAAAATAAAAGCCTAAGCAGGTTAAAACTGCTCCGAACATTACTACAGTAATTTCTTCCCATTAAAATAGAGATACATAAGCAAGCATTAGGGGAGGACTGGGAGGAAAAGAGAAAAAATGTCATGCAAACCTACAGCGTTGGCTCTGTGAGACAGATTTTACTAATGAGACCATTCCTGTGCAATTAGGTAAGTTCCTTCACCCAAGGGAAAGCTGTGTTCTCTTCTTTTAAGAATGCCTCATATCAGGATTATCGCCAACAAAAAAAAAATACCAAAGCATACAACAGAAGATAAGCCCACCAAAGCTAAAAGGGAGGCAGTTCCTCTGATTTCACAGTATCAGTGCCTAAACCCGTTTTGTCTTTTTTGATATGCAGTTTGCAGGGAAATTTTAGAGCTTCATTATACCTCATCCTTCCTCCTCTAAAGACTTCCTCCACAACCTCGTGCAGAAGGGGAGAGGTGCTCTGAGGATCCCCACGCTCCCCGCATTATGCTCACATAACGCAGGTATGGTCTCTCAGAAGTTTCAAGAGTAAACCGGCTACTCTGACACCATCTCATTGCTGTGTAATAGAAGTTAAAGTCCATCTCCCATGTCACCTGGTTGCCACAAAGCGTAACCACCGCCAGAGAGAACTTGCCGATTCCAGCAACGCTGTGTCTCCATACAGAAGCTGGGCAAGTACCCTGCAAGCTTGACACACTTCTGCTCTGCACAACACTTACTTAACAAACACCATCACCTCACTGGTGTGCCCGACGCTGCATCAAAGTAGACAGGAGCACTGCTCCAACCTTGGATTAGCTAAACTACCCGCCTGAGTCCCAGGAGCTTGCAACCTAAAAACCAGGCTATGCAGAGATGCTCTTGCAGAAGAATCTAGATGAAGAGGTTCATGCACACACAAAAGACACTAACTTAACAACATGAACGCATTACTGAATTAGATAGAAGCAAGCAAACGAACACCCCCCCCCCCCCCCAACCACACAGAACAAGAAATAAGGGTCTAAGAACAGGGGAGACTGGGGTATACCTGCTTTACAACAGCCAACCCAGTCCACACAGCCTGGAATATGCTCCATGAAGGCAAACATTTTATTTCCAGACTAAGGGAAAAAGAAACTGAAGGCCAAAAAGCTGAGGCCTATGCACAAAATGCCTGGAGGTGATTACAGAGCAGGTTAGCAAGCACATCTCAAGAACTACAACATCAACACTTGGCAATTAGAGCTTTTCTGCTCACTGGAGCACAACACCTTTTACAAACATTAGATTTACAAAATCCTGTGGCAGCTGACAAACACTCAAGAGCTTCACTTCAGAGGAGCACAAAGCAAGCATGAAGACACCTCTAGTGTCTGTGGTTCTTTTTGTTGTTGTTGTTGTTGTTGTTGTTTTTAAAATAGATGCTAGTTTGTGCTCTCTTTAATGCCGTGGGAAGGGGGAAGCAGTCAAATGAAGCTGTCTCACCTTGGATGCCTACAATCTGCACGCTTGAGCAAGAACCTGCTATTGAAAACGCGAGCTACAGTATAACCACAAATAAAAACAAGATCTCTGATCCTGCAGTTCCACCCGGAGCAGGTACCCAGAGCTCTTCAGCTGGAAAACCAACGGCCGGGAACAGCCCACCAGACCCAGCAGAGCAGCAGCTGCCAGCCACAGGACGTTCCCAGGCATCGCCGGTGCTGCTCGCCAAGTGAGCTTGGGAATGGGAACTGGAGGACAACCTCCCCAGCCAGCAAGGGTCATGTCACAGCTTCTGACGTGCCTACTTTTAAGTTACTCCCAAGCTGGCCTTGACTGAGAAGTCAACCAAACAAAATCAGCTGGGTGGAGAGCAGATCTAAATGAAATTTATCCAAATATCTGAAGGGATATGCAAACAGCGAATGCCAGAGGGAAGTACTGAAAAGCCTCGAGGCTCTCGATGAAGGAGGCAATAACTCAGCAACATCATCAAGTACCACAGACCCCGGTGGTGTCAGAAATGTCAGGTTCTTTCCATATAGCACAGTCACATTCCCATGACTTGCGTTATGAGAAAGAGCCCATTTTACACAGCGTTGTACTACATGGCAGAAGAAGCATATTCCATCCAAGCTTCTTAAAAAGATGGCTAAATCTGAAGATGGAGGCTAAAAAGAAATTAGACAGAAGCTCAGGCAAATGTTTTGCCTCAACATCCTTAGATTATAGCTACAAGTAAGGATAACGCACAAATATTTCTGAAAACTGCCACTGCAGAAACAAATCCCCCCACCAGACTCTACCGCTATACAAATACAGATTTACCACCTCCACACTGACAGCGTTTAGAAGGCCCCCAGTCCCCGAAACCAACCCCCCCACAACTCTTCTTAAGATGCTGTTGGTTTTACAACATCCACTATCCCACAAAACTCACGAGTTAATTATTAGGAAGTAGTGTTACAGAAAAGGAGAAAACAAACAATGCAGTTCCTTTTTTTTTTTAAAATATACCATCTTTACCAGCAAAGAATAAAAACCAACACCACAGCACCTAGCAAAAACCCTGGAAGTCTGAAGAATTAAAAATAGATCCAGAGAGCTGAAAAGTGAGCATTTAGAATACACACTAATCCCAGCATTCTGTGATACTTCCAGTCTGATGCACTAACTCTCAAAACTGTAGCGTTCTGTTTTGGGAGCCTGTCCCTTGATTTAAAAGTAAAATGTGCAGAGCCACACTTGCATATCTAAAGAATGAGCTCTGTGTAGCAATAAGCGCCAGACACCTGATCCTGCCAGAATCAGAAGGAACAATCTAGCAACCAAGAACTAGTTTCACAAGAAGAATAAAAACGGTTTTATATGAATTTAGTAACACATTTCTTTAAATGTGAGCAAAGGAGGAGTCTTCGGTGTACGAGAGAAAGCCACATACCAGCACCCTTTGCGAGATGCTGCTCTCATTACTTCAATTAGAGCAATTTGCAGTATCGGAATATGAAATGCAGAATATACACAGAGTTTGAAGTGGACTACGACAGCAATCTTTGGTCTCGGCAGCAATGGTTGAAGGCATACTGAAAGCTTGCATCTGCTGCAGATCAACAGCACTTGTTTTCCATGACATTATGCCCTATGCTATCTTATTTTAAAACAAACCCTTGAGAAGTCATGTTAATGGTCTAAAACTGCTTCCACAGAGACATCATGCCTCAATTCACTGTACATTTTCTCTGCTTCAAGATCTACTCAAGTCAACATTGGTAATTTCAGGTGAGCCTCCTTTCATGAAATAAGATCAAAGTTATTTCCATTACAGTTCCAAACTACATGTTCACTAGACGGAGGCCAAGGAGCACAAGTGCATAGCATGGCTGGAAACACAAAGGTGCCAGAACCACAGCCAAGAATTACTTTTACTTGCTTTGGGGGGGTGGCAGTGGTGGTGTAAAAACAGTTCTTCACTGTGTTTGACATCGATGGTTTCTTCTCGTACCTCAATATTCAGGTCTTGTCCGCTCAATTATGCAAAATTTTAAAACCAGTAATGCAATTCAGAAACTTGACTCAGGTTGGCAGTTGCATTGGCACTGCAAGAGGACAGGTATTTCTTCCAAACCAGTGCCATGGACTTTGTGTCGTATCCGTTTTCTGCACCTCCTGCTCATTGCAGCTCTAGATTTGATTGGGAAAGCAGTAAGAGCTATTCAGACTCGCCAAGGGAACTCACCTGACTTCTGACACAGCAACAACAGAGAGCATGTGAAGAAGGTCTCCACACGGCTACCGGGAACACAATCTTAGATGGGCACACGACTAGTGTATCATCCTCTACAGAAGGTTTCCTAGGCATGAAACGAGGCACTGCAATTACAAGTCCCATCAAAACTGTACACAAACCCTGTCTCCATGGCACATTTCTGACCTGATGAAGGATTGGTAGCTGCCACCAGTGGCAAGAGCTGAACAAGCCAAGTCTGAAATCTTGCTAGAGAGGTCTAAAAAAATAAGATGTTGCCACAGCATGGCACAAAGCACTATGGCAGGCAGAAGAACCACTAAGATTTGTGCCTGACCCTGCCAAAGCGAAAGGAAAGACACAAGCTGTAGCATGCAAGGATCTGGGGTTATGACACACGTGCTTTTGGCTCTTGATGTTCTGAACAATTCTATGAGAAAAACCAGTGAACACGCGCCCTGGGAATGGGGCTTGGAGAGAGCCAGGTTGGCATGTGCTGCCATCACTACATGTGCCAAACGCCTTCCTAAAGGAGCCGCTTCAATGTACGCATCCAGTTGAGACTCATTTCCAGTTTTGGTATGTCAACAAGACTGCACAGAAAAGGCTTTCCTATAAAACCATACCCGAACAAGCGCCAGGGGGAGGAGGGGGAACACCACATTTAGAGAGATTTATACAATGGTTTTTTGGACACAAGATCAGCTTTTAACAAAGCCCAATCCTCCACATCATAATAGAAAGGAAGCAGGAACACTTTAAAGATGAAACACAATTGACTATATAATCCATAGCATTACATATACAGCACAGTTATTTCAGCACATCACAGCAGCAATGATGCTGTTCTTATTAAAGCATAAAAACATATATCATGATGTACAGGCCACAAATTATGAATAAAGTCATAGCTAAACCATAGGCCAAAATCAGAAATCTTAGACTTTAACACTAGATTTATTTATCCAAAATATATGGGAACTCTCTTCCATTTCCAGAAAACAGTGCTATAAAAATCTAACACAGCCTTTCAGGCAACAGAAAAAGGTGATGATCACAAACTTAGGGAAGTCTAAAGTTCTGCTCTTGATGAAAACGTAACCTTTCAACTTTTTCAAAACAATTTCAAGAGGCTTTCAGTAAAACCAACATAATTCAAAACACAAGCACTTCCTTGCAATGTACTATTATAAGAAACTTCTGCAATTTCTCAGTTTTATCCATCCCCTCTTGTGGTATTACATACACACAACCCTCTAAGCATATAGCTGGCACCGTAAGTGGTTGATTTCAGCTGCTGGGAGAATCATTCTAGGCTGTTGGATAAGGTACGTATTTGCAGATTTCTCTTGTTCGATAAAATTAAAACTGAATGTAAGTCAGGCTAGTTAAATGCTGCACTAAATTACCTGCGGAGGCTAGAGTACTTATTGCTAAAGGTTTTTAAGAGAAGGTTGCAAAATGGTGTTTGAGCTGATCTTGCCTTAGGGCAGAAAATAATAAACAAGATGACCTCTCCAGGTGCCTTCTAGCCCTTTTTTCTATGAATATTTAGCAGTAGATTATTCTCTCTTCAATGCACTGTTTGAACATTAGCTCCCTAATACCTCTAGCGCATTACTTCTGTTTTCATTCACGCGAGGCACAGCATGTGATTTAAGCCCAAATCAGTTACAAAGTCAGAGAGAGGGATCTGGATTACTGCTTCCAATAACACAGACAGCTCGTTAAACCAGCAAAGTTTGGCTTCAGCAGCTAGCAGGGCCAAATCTGCTTTGCACCACTCCCATTGCTGATCTGCTGCTAAGAGCATTGCAGTCGATGTTTTGCTGGATCACACACAGGCATGCCTCCTACTCTCCCCCTCTCCACCCCAGTACCTACAGCAGGAATTCTGCTCCTCCCTTCTCCCATCCCCAGACACTTGGCAGCTGGGTTTCGGCACACTGGGGCAAGAGCTGCCTCTCCACTACCCACTCAACGGGGAGAGAGCGCAAGCAGAAGAGCTGATCCCGGCTCCTCTGGAGGGGAGGTGGCAGGGCCAGAGTAACCACCCCAACTTCATTCATGCAAAGCAGAAATTGGCCAGAAAACCTTCCTGATGCTGAGTTTTTCATGAAGTTACAGCCCTGGTCTTGCAGAGAGCTGCATCAAACTGCAAGCAAGCCAGTACCTTTCACTGGGCACCGAGCTGGGAACGGCCTCGCAGGAAGGCATGTGCTACACGCTCAGCAGGAACGAGAACCGAGTCTCCAAAGCTGCTTCAGGGGAAGAGAATATCCTACAGCACAGACAATGCAAGGCAAAGGCGTTTTACTGAATGCACACGCAAGTGCCCAGAGAAACCATGTTGAGTTTTATACCTTAATACAGAAGACAGCGTGACCTAGCAGTTAGAGGCAATTGCTAGTGCAAGACAATGGTACGCTGCAGTCTCGAGCAGGCGATTGTCAGTTGGCTTTACTCCTTCAGGGGAAAAAAAAAATAATAAAAAAATCAGGAATAGTGCCTGCTTTTACAGAAGCATCGAGTTTCTATTCGCAATGCACTAAGTACCTAACAGCACTGCTAAAAGTCCTCCATACAGCAGCAGCCCACATTAATTTGTGCACAGAAAAGACTGAAGATACACACAGACTATATTTAACGCTGGGCAGGGTTTTGGGAGTGCACACAAATACACTAAAGGCTGGTATCAGGAACCCACCAGAAGCACAGCATAGCACCAGAAACCATGCTGCAGAATCGAGAAGTGACCTTCCCACAGTGCAGCACCAAGTCAAAAATGAGGCTGCAAATATTAGAACACCACAAAAAATAGCACAGGACTAGTTTTTTCTAAAAAGGTAAAGCAAACAAAATAATCTGAACTGCTGTTTGTACTGGTTATTTTACTTTCCTTCCTTCTTTGAATGAAGGAGCACAAGGGTCACACTTGATATTTGGTGTTTCAACAGTTAAACATTATTAAATAGTGGCTCTTTGCAGTGCAATTTTGGCAGGCAAGCACACAGAGTAAGAAGTAGAGGAAGAAAATTCCCAGACAAATAACAACAAGTGTCTAAGATGAATTGTGCTGCCTCTCCAGCTCCTAAATTAAACACCCAGCAGAAATGGAAAAGCTCTTTTAAGTAAAGTGTGTTCAAGTTAGTCAAGTCTACTTCACAGGATAAAACAGTTGGCACACACCAAAACAATACGGCGTATCGTGTACCTCACCTTATAAACTTTAATCTCGACCAGCTTAGCATAAAATTGATGCTATGTATTGCAGCTTTATAAATTTAAAAGAAATTACAAGCTACACACCTCACAACACACTTCCCAGTCCTGCTGTACATGCATTTTATTCACTTCCCTTTAACAGTAGTAGCCTTAATGAGGATAACAAGAAAGAGTGAGCAAACTCACCTTCACAAAATTACATGGTCTCAGTCTTGAATAGTTGTGTGCTTGCACTTTTATAAAAAAAAAAAAAATCTAGTGAGAAACATTCAGGCGGTGCCTTGCTCTCAGAGGCGGGAGGTATCTCACCCAGTCTTGTGCCATATGGGAATGAAATTTCACAACTGTAGTGACATCAAGTACTCACAAAACAAAAGTACTTGTCACATACCCTGAATGTATACAATAAACACAGCATATGGTATATTAATAAGTCACAGTTGAAACCTGAAAAAAAAATTTTCAGGACCATAGGAACTATTTTGGCACCAGCAGCGTTAACCAAGTGATAGGCTCAATTTATTCAGAAAGTGCTTCAAATATTTCAAAATCCAATTAGAGTTTTCAGCTTTGGTGATATCTGCTTGGCATCTATCAACCAGGCACCCATCGCAGAGACCACCTTGAACTGCTGTCCTCAACAGCTCACAAAAGCAAGAGGGATATTGCAAGAGGAGTCTGATCAGCATTTGGGTTGGTTTGCCCACTTCTCTTATTTTGTATTTTAGGCAGCAGAAGTTCTGATCATGCAACATACACGTTTACTGCTCTGGAATACAAGCACAAGCAAAATGCCCGTTAAGACAGTATGGATTAAACAGACATTCAGCCCGGAGATTATTTTTTTTGATGTTAGTTGATATTTTTGAATTATTTATAAATAATTCTGCATTAAATTAAGAATTTATATATAAAAAGTCCTATGAGTGCCCTCACGTTTTCTGATCCTTCTAATAGCCACACAATTTAACTGGCTAAAAATGCTAAATTGCGTTCTCGCTATTAACCTGCTGGTTACACCAGGACCCAGGCAGCAGCTGGAGCAGACAGACGTCATACGATCCTGTGCTAACACACAGATGCTGCAGCATATTTAGGGCAAAGTTATGCTTTAATTTTAATGCAGCCTTAGGTGTTGAGTGTTTCTTTGCTCTTCTGCTGCATTTTTAGGCTCAACCACCACCGTGCTGCTAGAGAAGGAAGAGGGGAAGGCAGAAAGAACAATTCAAACCACAGCAGGACAGCAGCAGATACAACCTAGAAACATGTGAATGACAAAATGAGTTATTCGCGAGAACTTGTGGCGGTTTTAAAGCAGAGTGAAAGACCATACCAGTCTGTAACTGGGCACGTCTTCTGCAAACCTTGTTATTCTGTGTAGAAAACTCAAATAAATGTACTGCTTTTCAGGGCCTGCAGGGTTATTTTTCTATAGGGATTATTCTAATAATCAATGTTCTTATTACTTTCTTTATTCACTTTTATAACTTAAATTATCAAATGGAATCTTGCAAAACTTAAAAATAATTACTGTCATAGAAACAACCATGAGCTTTTTGCCTCCTGAGATCAGCAGATCTTACTTAAATGAAGTACAACCTGTGCTGCTCAATCAGGCCTTTCTCTATTTTTTTTTTTTTTTTTTTCCCAAAAAATCCTGTATAATAAACATGCAAATCCATACCCTTCTGGGTCACCTTCACTGAATTAAGAGAGACAACCGAAAGTGACCTGTTTTGATTTATCAGGAAGTGACCAAATAGCAGAGCAAGTTATAAACAGAGAAGGGAAGAAAATCCCCCCAACGAGATCGCAGCACATAGGAAATCTTAAGTTTTTGAGAACAAACCAAAAAAAACTTCCTGTAACTCCTGGGAAGCTTTGGCAGGTATCCTGAAGTTTGATCTTGTTGTCAGTGCCCCTTGTAACAGCTGCTACATTTTTTGACTCTCTGAAACATAAGGTAAACTGTCATCTTTATCAAAACATAATAATTAAAGAGTTTAAGTTAGCAACCATATAAATTTAATTCACTTACAACATGGGCAGATCGCTAAGCCCTGAAATTAAGAAACCGTTTCATGTGCCAACACTGTTAAAATACAGATATCACGCTACATTATATAAATGCAAAATACTAGTCCGATTAAAAAACCAAACCAAAAAAACCCCAACCAAACCCAAATACACTGTCTTGAAAGGTGACCTGCTGCAGGCATCCACCACCCCGCAAGCAAGGCACACAGGCATCCTCCTCCTCCCCCCAGCCACCAAGGTGCTCAACCCAGGGACAGCAATTTCCCACAATAAACTTGTCCTTTACACTTTTGCTTCTTGCACTGCCAGTTAAGTTAGTACAAAAAACAAGAATGGAAAAGTCCCTCAAACAAAAAGGCGAGCCTGTTTTCTGAGCCTGCATTTCTAGCAGGTAAAACTACTAGGAAAGCCCAGGGGACCTTTGGGGCAGAGGGGACACACAGCTAACTTCACTGAGCAGCATGAAGTCGGATCCAAGGACCTTCCTCTCCCTTACGGTGCTGCAACAAAAAGTTGGGAACTGGTGTAATTTGTGAATAAATCCCTTTAAAGTGCTACCAAAAGCTTTAGGTTTTGCCTGCTGCTCTTGACCTAGAAAGATCAAGCAGCACCTATCCCTTACACAGCTACAACCTCTTGCAAGCTTAAGCAATGAAATATGATAAACACTGGGTGTAACGAAGACTTCTGCAGGATTTCTTATTTCATCTTATGGTAGCTGCAGATTCCCTCGCATTCTGCCACCCCTTAAAAGCACGTAGCAGCTGAATACATCCTAATTTCAAGGCAAAAAACTTAAAATGTCTCATTCCTGCTTAAAGATGCTAACAATGACCTTCACACTCACAGTCAATCCCCCGACTGTGGCCAACAGCCTGCTACAGAAGTTACTGCTATTCCACTAACATGCCAGAGCAGCCACCATTATTAATAGATGACTTATGGTGACGTTTCTCATTCTGCCCCCTTCTTGGATTGAAACTAGTATGACATGCCAGACGCCACAGAAAGTTGAATAAGCTTTGCCTGAGACAAGGTGATGCTATTCACCCATCTTAATTTAAATTAAAATACCCAAAATAATACTTGAAGGCTGTAACAATTCAAAGACCATTCAGGTTGAAGTTCAACCCCAAGACGCAGTCCTTTGTCAGCAGCTGACGCCGACGTGCAGATCAGGCTGATGTGCCAGGGCCCACTTTTCTAACATCCCTATATAAATAAGTTGCACAATGTAATTACCTCTAATTTTCAAAACAGTATACTTTTAAGGCCAACAATTAGCAATCAGGAAAAAAAAAGAGCAGGACTGAGAACACTCGAGCCGTGTCACCCAGTTCACCCCTGAGAAGGCAAGGACGGTAACAGCAACATTTAGCATCTCTCAGTAGGAGCGGAGGAGAAGGAATGTCTGCAATGTGATTTGACTCCTCGCTGAAAACTAACTTTAATTCTAATCTACAAACTATTATCCATGTCCTCAATGACCTCGGCCACCGGGAGCAGCTTCATTTTCCCACTTTGATTCTTTTTTTTTTTTCCAGCGCAAAGTGCCGCAAACAAACTTTGTCCTTCATTCTCGAAACTCGGAGCCGTGGTATTTCAAGGTCACTCGTGCTAGCGAAGGAAGGCCTAGCTCCAGCAACTTTAGCTGCAGCACGGCTCTGACGGCGAGAGCCGTGCAAGAGCCCAGCCCAGCCGGAGTTCGGGGTGTCACCGGGAGAGCCGAGAAAGCCCTTTACGCTGGAAAAACTTCTAAGCTAAGACGCACTCTCACCCCGTTCCTGCGCCTGTCACCGCTGGGCTGCGGGGCTCCGATGACCTTCAGTGCTTATTTACAAATAAAAAGGAAAACAAAGGGCTGCTTATACTTGTCAGGAGTTTGGCTGGCGGTTTGGGGGTGATGGGGGTTCCGATGTCGTGTCCCCCCCCCTTCCCAAGAGCCTCGTTTCCAACCGGTGCCCCCAGGGCAGCTCCCAGCCGGCTGGGCAGCCCC
>NW_010972953.1:2513778-2514280 GCF_000737465.1 Haliaeetus leucocephalus | reverse complement strand
GACGCGCGGGCGCGGAGGGCGGCCGTGCAGGCCCGGACCGGGCCGGTGTCCCTCTCCCGGCGGCGAGAGAGGCCTTCCCGCCTGGGCCGTTAGAGCAGGGTCCGACCGGGAAAGGAGCGGAGAGCGATCGCCGGGCAAAGGCGCGGCCAGGACCGAGGCGTGAGACATCTCGCCCTCGGGTGCGCACGCAAAGAAGTGAAACGCGCGGGGTTCGGTTTGTCGGACGGAGGGTACCACCGTCTGACTCCTTGCCCAGACCCGTTCCCGGTCGGTCAAGTTGGTGAAGGGGGTGACCGAGCACCGGCCCCGGAGATGGGGACGGCGGAAGCGGCACCTTGGGGAACGGGAGCTGCCCCCGGGAGAGCTGCGGTTGGGGTCCGGTGGCACTTCCCACCGCCGATCCACCCAGAACGTCTGCGTGGCCGCGCAGCGACCCGGATCGAAGGCGCAAGGCGCGCTCGCGCTCCAGTGCGTCTGTAGGGACAAAAAAATAATCTGGGGG
>NW_010972953.1:2510665-2513768 GCF_000737465.1 Haliaeetus leucocephalus | reverse complement strand
GGGGGTTTGGGGGGGGGGGGGATTTTAAAAAAAAAAGACAGTCTGCTCTTCAGACAGGTAAAACCCTCCAATTTAGCAAGCCGCCGCCCAAACACACGCCTTCCTGGCGCAGACCCTGATCCCTCTCAGTAGGCCGAATACCTCCGACGTTCCTCCTTGCGGGACGCCTCGGGGAGTGAAGTGAGCACTGGCAGAGCTTTCACCTCTCGTACGCTGAAGATTCCCCTCAGCAGCTTCAACCACATGCACGACATCCCGCCAGCCTCGCCTCCCCCAGCACACGGTTCTCGGAGCCTCCGAAAACGCTTCGGTAGCTCTCGGATCGGACTGGAAGTTGGGAACGGTGTGTTTACGATATATTAACCTATGCGGACACAAGTTATCAACAATACCCGAATGGATTTCGAGCTGCATTCCAAGATACAATTTACTGCTTGAAAATAATGTGCTTACAGGATTATACAGAGAGCAGCAGAGGAAAAAATATTATGAAGCACAGCCAATGCTTTACTAGTCCTGCAGATTAAACTAGTTTGAATCAGATAGCAAGGAGAGATTAATTTAAAAATAGATCTTCCCGGTGATTTATTAAATATAATTGGGTAAAACATGTCTTAAAAAAACAAATACTACTACTTTGCAATGCTTTGTTCTCTTCCTGTGTCATTCCTCAGATGAGAGCTGCGGTATGCTTACTATTAGAGGTATGCAAGGTACTTTCAGGCGGTATGCAAAACAAACTCAGAACAGCCCACCACCTTTCCTTCAGAGAAGAGGAATGCCTCGCTGGTATTTCGAGTGGTAATGACTGCCCAAACACATCCCCACCTGCCTTCTCGCCGTGTAACATGACACCCTGTCACCTACGGACTGGACTGAGAGCCCCTCTCCTGCGTGCGGGCATGACCCAGCACAGCCACGGGAACAGCTACTGCTCTAATAATTCTTTGTGACAGTGAAAAAAAAAAATCAAATTAATTGTGGTAAGCCCTGCAGTAAAGGGTTTATTTCAATCACTGCAACTGTTCCTGCTCTGAAATCACTCAGGGCAGTTGAGCTAACACTCAGGAATTGCCAAAATTCCACTTGAAAGATTTAACTACAAAGCTACTGGGAAGACATAAGGAGAAAAGAATGCTCTTAACCCAGTGACTGTCATCTGTGGCTGCATTTTGCAGGTTGCGGCACTTCTAAGAAAGTGGCACTGCACATCATTCATGTATGGCATGAGAACATACACTGACAAACACGACTTATCTTTATAAAGTACAAAATAACAAGAGGGAACAGGTTGCCCATGCAGGATAAATGACTGGCTCAAGGTCACCCAGCCAACCTGCAGAGACCTGAAAACCGGCAGGATTACACCCGGTTCTCGCTCCTCGCTCAGAGTGAGCAGCTCTCTGTGCTGCGCAGGGGTTTCAAAGGTCTGACTCAAGGCACCATGTTTTGCTTTGACCAAGAACTCTGTGTTCACCCCAAAACGTGTCCGAATCCTCCACTCGGCATGGTCACAGCAGCCCAAAGGCCACAAGCCCCTGCATGAGCCAGCATCTCAAACGAGCCCTTGTAACAGTGACACAAAACCGAATGTGGTTATGACGGAGTGTGCGATGGCAGATGTGAGATTACATCAGGCTGTGACCACAATGACCAATGCCTAAGGGACTGTAAGCTGGGCCAAGGTAAGTTTAGGCTGATACCAGAGCATGGCTCAACTGAAGGCAAACCTAGTCCAAAAACATAACCTAATTTAAGAAGGGCACGGGTAAGCCTACACATGATGTTGCCAAGGGCAACAGCAGCAAACGATGTCTGATGACCCAGGAGGTCTATTTTCTGGATGTAGGACTAGAGGAAAAGGTAACCACATGCTTGCAACTGTTTGCTCTGCATTGCAAGTGAAGCCAGTTGAGACTTTCCTTTTAATTGCATGTACTCAGACAGCTATTGAGACAGACAAGAAGTATTTATTCATAAGTACGTGGAGAATACTTTACTCAACAGGTGTCTCAAAAGGCGATATGAAGTCACATTCCAGAAGAAGTAGCCAGCACTATCGTTTCTTCTTCTGTGAGCAATCTGAAGTTTGCCAGAGCTCCGGGTTCTGGAGCCAGCCCTAGGCCACAGCTCAACCAATACGAAGCGTAAGCCAGCCCTGCCACCAAAGAGCTGTCCTGCCACCCCGCTTGTCCTGTGCCCACCACTCAGCCCTGACCCCCCGAACACCTGCACAGCTAATGATGCGGCCAGAGAATGAACTGACCTGAATGAAATCCAGCCCAGCCAAAAAGAATTTGCTTTCATCCATGCCATAATCCTACTGCTGTTAATGTATAGTGCTTCACCAGTTACTGGGGGGGGCATCTCTTTCATTTTCTCAGCTCAAGAAAAAGCAGAATCTGGGGAGACCACATTTACATGCAGATATTTTCACAGCTTTCAGAGCCCTTGGGTTTCGAGTGAAGATTAAACAATCCATCAGGTATTGACCAGAGACCCACAACTCATCCCAACCGCTTCGGCTTGGGTCCTGCCCCTCTTCCCGCCAAGTGCTGGGGCAGGCTCTGGAGAAACCCCTTAAGGCTTAGGTCGGAAAAAAAACCCCCAAGATCGGTAAAATATAGCATCTCCTGAAGGTGAAACCGAACTCTCCCGTAGCAAATCCCCTGTCGGGGCCCGGCAGATCGGGCCTGCCGCCGCCAACGCCCGCTGGCTGCCCGGGATGGCACCGGCAGCCCCGGGAAGGCCTCCGCGCCCTGCCCTGCTCACCGGCCGTCAGGCAGCACCTGCCCCGAGCTCTGCCCGCCGGTCCCAGGCGCTCCACCAGCCCCGGGACCACACGGGCCTCGGTCGTGTCCCCCCCCGGCCGGGCCCGGCCGCCCCCCCAACCCCGGTGCCGCGCGGGGAAAACGGTTCGGTTTCCTGTCCTCTCCCCGGTCCGCTCCTCGGTATCCAATCAGCGCGCAGCCTCCCTCGCCCGCCTCCCCCGGCGCGGGCCAATCAGCGGGCGCGGTGCGGCTCTGCCAATCGGAGCGGAGCCGTTTTGGAGGGGGGAGGGGGGAAAGAGAGAGAGCACCCCTCGGGCCGCCCCCGCCCCGCG
>NW_010972953.1:2510324-2510634 GCF_000737465.1 Haliaeetus leucocephalus | reverse complement strand
CGCGCTCCCGCCCGTTCCCCTCGCACTCACCGGGGCGGCCGACGCCGCGACCTCTGTCTCCGGCGCCCGAGCTGCCTCCGGCCCGGCTGGCAGAAAGCGGGAAGGAGGGGGAGGGGGGGCGGCCAGAGCAAGAGCGAGCGCCCAGCGGCCGAGAAACAAGATGGCGGCGGCTCCGTGAGGCGGCGGGGCGGCGGCTCCGCCCCTTTCCCCCCTGGGCCGGGGCACTGCGCAGGCGCATGACCCGGAGCTGATCTCGCGAGACCTCGGCTGAGGAGAGGCGGCGGAGGGGGGGGGGTGTGCCGGGCGGGGG
>NW_010972953.1:2504542-2510314 GCF_000737465.1 Haliaeetus leucocephalus | reverse complement strand
CCGGGCGGGGGGTCTCGGACAGGCCGGAGCGGGGGCCCAGGCCTCGGTGTGACGGACCGCGGGTGCCGGCTGTCCTTCGAGAGGGAGCCGAGCTTCTGGGTGCAGCAGGGCCTGGCCCAGGTCGTTCCCGGCCTAGGCCTGTGCGGGTCTGGTGTCCAGCAGGGCTGAGGCCTTAGGCCGAGGTGGGCAGGCGTGGGGCAGTCCCCTGGGCAGGGAGCCCGATGTCTCGCTCCCCGTCCCTCACCTGAGGCGTTGAAGGAAGCTGTTGCTGTTGCTCATTGTCTCCGAGGTCCTGGCAGCACAGGGATCATAGGCCGAGGGTCCCCCAGGACCCTGCTGCTGGGGCTGACAGGTAGAGCTTTGCATCCTTCAGCACAGCCACGGTGGAGGAGTTGCTCCTCTGTGAGCCCGTTGGCTCATCCAGGGAGGTTTCCAGCCCTGCCTGTCAAAGCCCTGAGAGCTGTCCAAATTAAACCTCAGTGAGCTGTCCAACAGTCTTCACACAGGCCTCTGATCTATCATCACAGGATAACTTACTGCTACTATCCTACCCGAGCTGGAGCCAATTCAAGCAAAAGTCTATGCTCCAGTACAGCCAGCTATCGCGTTTCCCAGGAACTGCTTTTCTGGCTCGGGGACATGTTACACTGAAGCGTGACTCATGCTGCTTCAATATTTTTCCCATGAAAAAGTGCATCCTGAGAAGTGACTCCATCTTTGCCTCCTTATTGTCTTTCTGGTCCCCAAATCGTTTGCATCCAATTTACAACTAGCAAGAGGATTTGCCTCTCTGGTGCTTTAAATGTCATTTGAAATGGGAAAGGAAAGTCAGGTCCTGTGTGGCTGCTGCACTTTCCCTCACCCTTTTCATGGAGTTTCCAAAATTAGTGATGTCTGCTGGTGAAGTTTCTGGTACAGCGGTTCGCTGCATGGTCTCTGCACCTTGCACAAGAGAGGAGAAAATCCCTCCTGCGTCCTGCAAACACAGAGTTCAGATCTGTGGTTTCTGTTGCGTGACTTTTGCCCAAATGTAGGAAATGGGACAAATTTCTGTGTGCACTGCGGTTTCAGAGCTCGGCTGCCCTGAAGGCTCTGTGTTGGCAGTGAAGTGGGAGCTATCTTGCAGCAAATTCCTGCAGTTTTATTGAAAGTCTTGCAACTTCATGATCTCAGGGCACTGGCAAGGCAGCCAAGAGAAATAAAAGTCATGCTACAGTTGGTTTGCTTTTTTTTTAATTCTCACAGTTTCTAAGCTAGCCTCCTTTTGTTGTAACTTTTGAGGGTGATGATATGCAATGCTATATGGCCCCTCTTCAAAGTGACTCATTTATAAATCAATTAGCCGGCACTGCTGCTGACTTTGCTGCCAGGCACAGCTGTCAAACCAACCAGCTGTTTTTCCTGCCAGGGACCAGGCCCCACTCGAGGGGTTTCTGCACAATACCCTGCTCCTCCTCCTGCTGAATCCTTTTGTGTGCCATTGCGCTGCTCCGTTTCCTCCCCACCTGCTCTCTCGGCAGCAATGGATGCATTGTGTGGAGCTGCTCGTCTTCCCCAAGAAGGAGCACAGCCATCTGCAAACACAGAGGTCTCTGTGTCAGCCTGCCCGAAACGTGGAGGAGCCAAGAAAAACAAGAAAAGAAAGAAAGAAAGAAAGAAAAAAAAGCACTTTTCCACTCTCTGCTTTATCAGTGCTTGCACAAATTTGTTCTTGGTTTGTTGAGTTCGCACTTAACCAACATCTGCTACCTGCTCAGCTGATGCCCTCCTGCGCCGGCAATGGGACCCTGAGGAGCTGTGCTGCACTGACTGCACCCCAGGGCCAGGTTTTGGAAGGGCTGAATTTGTTTGACACTTAGGAAAATCGTCTCTTAGAGCAGAGGTGACATGCCTGGCCCTTCTCCTCGGCTCAGCCCTCTCCCGTCCCCCAGGACTCCTGTTACAGCAGTCCTCTGGACTCATCCCAAATAAGCTGTTGCTTTGGGTCAATTATCACCAAGCAAAGAAAAGCATAGAAAAGAAAAACCTGGGTATAAATTATGTATGGACATGAATATGATGCCTTGTAGATTTGGGGGAAAAAAGAGGCTATTTAGGGCCAGATTTTGGGGACCATTAGTCCTGCAGGCTGCCCCATTGTGCCACATCTCAGTTCACACCTGATGCTGGGCTGCAAACCAGGCTCCTAAGCCAGCTTGCAAGTGCCACAACCCACCTGGTACGTCTCCCAGTTGGGGACCAACTATATTATATTTAAGTATATTTAAGTTAAGAGTAGATATTTATATGCCTGTACACATACACACATTTTTGAAGGCCCTGTGGAAACCTTGTCTTCTGCATTGAAAGAAAACCCCAGAAAGACACAGGAGAGACGATGGTTTGGGTGTCACCAAAGGACTCTTTGGGAGACCAAAAGACCTGAAGGACAATCTGGTGTCAGCCGCAGTGCTGTGGGTCACCAGCAGCTTTTGTACTCGGTAGCTCAAGGTTTGAACTTGGCTCCCAGAACAGCAAGGCGCTTTTACCTTCTCTGGTCCAGATAGGAGCTCCCAACCAGCCATCACACTCTCCCTAGTTCTCCCAGCCCTCCATCCCCAGGGCAGAGACAACAGAAGTGATTAAACCCCCCCAGAGTTATGAAATCTAGAAACCTTAACTCAAGAGCTGCAGATGAGCCACTCTGAGCCAAGACGCCCGGCCCAGCTCTAACTGGGCGACCCCATTCCCAGGTAAGCACTTTCATCTTGCCAGCAGTAGGGAGAGGATGCAGCTCCCAGCTCAGAGCTGGGATTCGGTTCAGCTTGCTCAGTCCCGCTGCAGGACAGTGGGTTTCCCAGTGCCTGCAGCATCCTGAGGAGAAGCAGATGGTGTGCTAGTGCCTCTTGCCTGGCTGGTGCCCAGCACAGGTCAGCCACACTGGCTTTCCCAGTAGGATACTGGTGGGCACATGTGACCTGATTGCTCCCTGCAGAACGGCAAAAAGAGATTTTACAGCATCTCGGTGTAGCTCCTTCTCCTGCGAGAAGTGGGACACAGCACAGGAACGAGAGAGCAAGCTGCAGAGCTGATGCAGCACCGACAATCTCCCTGAGCACCGGCAGCAACGTGCTCATCCCCATGGCCAAGGGCTCCAGCGGTGGCCAAGGGGACAAGCCCCTCTGCCCACCCGGAGCCCACCCCCCCACCTGTATCTCTGGACGGGGACTAGCACCTGCGTGGGGCAGCATTATTCTGGAGAAGCCTCTGCAAAACATGTTGGATTTACCCAGTCCCAGCATAAACCATCCTCTCCCCATAAGCCTTCATGAGGTGCAGCCCTCTCCCTCCCCAAATGCCCAGCCCCAGAGCCCCCAGGGCAGCCTCAGTCCCCCGGCATTTCTGCCCCCTTCTTTTGTGTTTTCTGTTGCCCGTTACGTCCACCTCTTGCCAGGATGAGCAGCAGCCACGCTGCAGGCAGGTGCCTGCCTTGCAGAGGCAGGGTAAAGGCAGCACATGGCACCCAGGGAGTCTGCAGAATCCCGGGGTCACCCTTGCAGGACACCATGGTGCCTAAGACGGCAGAGCTTGCAAAGACTCTTCCGTGCTTTCCGTTAACCCATGGCCAGCACGCTCATCCTTGTGCCACATGCTGCCAATAGCCCCTGCAGTACTGTAAAGCCAAGTCTCATGAATCCTCTTACGTGGGCTTTACCAGAGTAATCGCATTAAACCATCCCCTTTTTGCCGGCACAAAACCAAAACATAAAGGAGAAGGTGGTGAGGAGCCGACAAACCGGAGAGCTGAGCTCCTTAACGAATTAAGAGACATTAGAGATGGGAGAGCCCTGATGGGATCCCAGCGCAAGACCAAGTCTGGGGCTTTTGTCCATCCTGCTCCGGGTAAGTGCTTCCCGGGGGATCGGCTGCAGGGGCTGTCGGTGCTGCACACCCCCGGTCTCGAGCATGTGGGAACAAGCCACCGAGTCCCTCCCGGCGGGAGGTCAGTGAGGGATCCTGGAGCAACCTGCCAAGGGAAGCAGAAAAGGTCAGAAAGTTTCCTACCAGTCGAACTGAAAACTTTGTCATTATTATTTTATTATTGCCATGAAACTTCATGTTTTATCATCGAAATGTGGCAGTTGGAAAAAAAAAGTTAAAGGAGAGGCTTTTCACCGTCAAGGCACGTGTTTTCACTATCTCTTCCCCCAAAACAATATGTTCCCAGGACTGACACTTTCCCCACAAAGCTGGAAGTTTGCTTTGATGAGATAGCCTTCCCTACCGAGATATTTTCAGCTAGTTTTTCTAAATATTACTCATAAAGGCCCCCTCCAGACAACCTCTCTCCCTCCCCGAGTTTGTTTATATGCTTTGAATTCTGTTAGGAAACCATCTCCCTATTTCAGCGATGTTTTATCCAAGTTTCCATATTTAGTTCTTTCAGCTATTCCTGCTCCTTAACCAGCTTTCCCGTGCACAACGCTGGGACCCACCGCATCCCGGCTCTCGCCGCTGTCCCCTTCCCTTCCAGCAGCTGCCGCAGGGGGAATTTTCCCCCCATCCTCCCTGTACCGATGGATGCCCGTTGAACACCGTACTCACCAACCCACCCCGGGGGCCACGGTCCCAAATCACCCCCGAGGCCCTGACCCCAATATGGGGAACCTGGCAAAGGCTTTTCCCACGAGGGCCAGGTGGTTTCCTGCAGCCCGGGATGCTGGTGGCAGCCCCGGGACCCCTGACATGGGGAGGATGGGGAGCCCACCCACTGGGAAATCCAAGCCTGGCATTATTTTAGGGAGGGACAGAGTTAAAGTCGGTGAAGGAGGGTTTCCTCCTGGCACGTGGCCCCATGTCAGCCGTGGTGCGCAGCCTGCAGAGGCAACGCAGGGAAAGCACTGGAGGAATTTACCATGAGTAAAAAGAGACGCTGCTTGGAGAGAAATTAGTGTTTGTATTCAGGGAGCCAAGGTGAGTCCAAGGGCAGCACAGGAACCAGGGCTGCCTCTCCGTTCAAACTTTCTCCTTTGGGAGGAACCAGGGCACAAGAAGTGCCTCATTGATCCCCGCCCTCCACGCTCACACTCCGGTGGCAGCCGAAAGGGATCAGAGCCAAGAGGTCTAGGAGTTCCTGAAGAAGCAGGTACTGGAGCTGCCCAGGCAGAGCAGGGACCGGCTGGCAGCACTTCAGGTCTGGCTGGAGGCTCCCACGGTCCTGTGGGCATCCCTTGGGGTCTGGCTGACGGGTGTGGGGTCTGGCTGCTGACTCCTGAGGTCCAGCTGGTGACTTCTGGGGTCTGGGTGATAGTAGTGCGGTCTGGCCAGTAGCTGTTGGGGTCCAGCTGGTGGGAGAAGGGTCAGGTTGGCAGCTCTTGGAGTTCAACTGATGGGTGTAGGGTCTGGCTGGTGGCTCTAGGGGTCTCTGGTTGATGGATGTAGGGTCCGGCTGGTGGTTCTTGGGCTCTTGTAGCATCTGGCTGATGACTCTGGGGGTCCAGCTGATGGGTGTAGGGTCCAGCTGGTGGCTCTAGGGGTCTCTGGTTGATGGGTGTAGGGTCCAGCCGGAGGCTCTTGGGGTCCGCCTGGCAGGTGTAGGGTGCAACCAGCAGCCCTTAGCATCCGACTGACGGGTGTAGGGTCCGGCCGGTGGCTTTTGGGGTCCAGCTGGCAGCTCTCGGCGGGCAGCTGCTGGGAGCGGGACGCAGCCGCCAGCTTTCGGGGGTTCGGACCCTCGAGGGGGGGGACACGCCGGCCCCTCTCGGCGGCAGCCTGGGCCGTCGGGGGCGGGGC
>NW_010972953.1:2462801-2504532 GCF_000737465.1 Haliaeetus leucocephalus | reverse complement strand
GGGGGAAGGCGGGTAGTGGTTTTGGGGGATGCCCGTCGTAGATGCGGTACCGGGGAGGAGCGGGATGGGTTCTCCGGCAGCCCCCGGGGGTGAGAAAGGAGAGGTCCCGACCCCCGGTGGGACAACCCCGGTGCTCCCCCCCGCACCCCACGGCTGCCGACGAGTTGCGCCTGGCATCCCTAAAACGTACCCCAGGCTCCGAGCCGAGACGTGAGCACCCCGAAAACATCGCTGCACCGAAAGCGTGGGGGCTGCGACCGGGTTCCCCCCCAGTCCCCAAGGGCTCCCCGGCCGGGCGCTACCGGGGCCGGTTTACCGGAGCCCTTCTCGGCTCCGGGCGGCGGGCAGTATTTCCCAGACAGCGGGTCGGGAACGGGAGCGCTTTTCCCGTGCCATCCATCATCCCCGCTGAAAGCCCGTTGACGTCAACCCTGTCCCGTGCACACTGGTCCCCATCGGGAAAACGGGCATAGGGACTGGCGAAAGCGGGGTGTCCTGCCTGGGGAGGGCTTGCTTCGGGGCCTTATCCTCGCACCGAGCAGCCCACGTAACACGGGTGCTCATCTCTCCCCAGCGTCTCCAGCCGGTGCTTTGTACATCGATTTGACTCTGTTCGATCCAGAGAGCCCATTCTGCCCTCCATGGCGTTTTGGGCAGGTGCTGTGGCCAGTTCTGTAGGAAAGTCCATTAAAGAACTAGTGAGGAAGAGTGAAATGATGCCCCAGGATGGGAAGAGGCCCCTGTGCTGCTCCCTGCTTACTAAAACTGGGGTTACAGTAAGTGGGGAGAAGCCCGAGGGCAGCATGGGCATCGCTTACCCCTCGGAGCAGGGGAGTACCAAAACGGGTATGGGCCTGGCCAGCCACTGCGTCTGCTGAGCTGCTGCGGAGCGATGGCTGCTCTGCACCTCGAAATGGTCCCCAGAGCCAGGGCCACCGCCTGGGTGCTCCCACTGAGCTGCAGAATTGTCCCCGCGGGAGATGGTGGCCATGCCAGGCTGTGCAATGGCCAGTGCCCGCTCCTGGGGGTCCGGGAAGCATAGCGAGGGGTCTTTTGAGGCGGAGCAAACAATTAGCCCTGGGCTGAATTGCATCACTTGGCATCCTGTGGGGCTGCGTTGTTTATTTCATTAGTGTGCTGAGAGCAGGAGCCTGTGGATCCCCTCGGGCCAGCGGCGTGGGGATGGGCTTTGCTGCCAGGTACAGCAGCCCTGGGTTGTCCCTCCGGTGCAGGACGAGGGGCCACCTGCCCAAACCAGCCCTGGCACAGCCAGCTGCATCGCACGGCCCCTTTGCCGAGCAGCGGAGTGGCTGCTCCCGCACCTCTCACCTCCAAGCCCAGTTTAGATGCGTGCCCGTTTCTTTCTACATCAACACCTCTTGAAAGCCAGCCCTTCTGCTGTGCTTACGCATCTCTCCCGAAGAGCGGTGTACCTTCTCTGATATCCCTTTCTGAGGGCAAACTCCTGCCGCCTCCCACGTCCCAGCGCTCCTCTCCGCTGCACAGCACTCCCAGGCTCTTGCTTCGTCCCCGTTTCAGCCCCGTCCTTGCAGCGCTGGTCGCAATAGCCTCTGTGGGACATGGACAGAGGATGAGATTACAGCATCTTGGTCTGCCCCTTGCTTGGCCCCTTGCACCCCAAGTCAGGGGGCAAACCCAGCTTCCCCTGCACACCCCAGGTCCATCCTCCTGCAGCTTCTGCTGCCCCTTGAGCTCAGCCGAGTCCGCCTGTGAGGATCGGGCCCCCCATGGGCTCACGCCTGCTCTTGCTGCAGCACAGCCCGACGGGAAGCGTCACATTGATGCAAGATGCAGTTTAAGGTTATGAAAATGCCTAATTTTCCTGCTTATTAAAACCCAAGCCGTGTGGTACCATCTCCTTGCATCCATTTCAATGCACTTAAAATGTTTTGTCACAGCATCTCAAATAGCAGGGAAACAGGCTCATTTAGTAATTATTTTAAAGTGATTTAGCGCAGGATTGACAGCCCTGCTGACACGTCATGCTTGCTGCCTGCTGGGTTCAGGGGCTCCCCGCCTGCCCCGGGATGCTGTGTCAGACCATGGACGGATCACGGTGGGAGCCTCCGCGGGCTCCTCATCCTTCCCACAGACAAAGAGACTCCCGGAGCTGGAGGTCTCTCAGCCTGCAAATAGTGAATTGCACCTATTTTTAGTTGTTGGGTGGTGGAGCGATGTGAGAGCATTTGGCCTTCGCTTCGGGCACGCTCATGCATCACCCCTCTCCCCAGCCAAGGCACACGTGAGCTCCGGTGAGCAGCACCTCGCTGGGAGCAGCCGCCCCGGTGCCCCATCGGCCCGTCCTCCTGCTCTGCTGGGAATGTGGGTGCCGGCCCAGGAGAGCTGCCCAGGCTTCTCTCACCAGGTTGGGCGCAGACCGTGGCAAAGCGATGAGTGTTTGACGCAGGCAGTGCCAGGCTCCCACCGTCTCTTGGCATCGCTCCGGCTCCCAGAAGTCTTCCTACGGCAAGCAAGTTTTCTGCTGATCCCTGAAGAAGCTTTGCTATAATAGTGCAGTCTTAGCATTTAAAAAGCAACTTTTTCTGCAAACAGCCTGCCTTACCCCCTCCCTCCCGCTGGGCTCTGGAGGAAGCTCAGACCTGCGGGCTGGATGCAGCTGGGCAGGGTGGATCGGACCCGGTCAGACAGGGTCTGGGCTGCTGGCACCAAGCTGTCACGGGGCCATGTTCACCGTCCTGCCGCTGGACACAGAGCTGGGGGGACCATGGGGTGTGTGGGTAGGTTTGGTCACTCATCCTGGAGCTGTGGGGCCGGCGGCTTGGTCCTGGGGAGCCCAACACAGGGCTGTGGCATTGGGCACCTCTGCTGCAGACTAGCTTAAGTGACCAGGGGCAGAATATGGTCAGTACTTGGGTTTGAACCCAAGCGGACTTCAGAGCCCTTGGCCCATGTGGGATACAGAGTCCCTGAAAGGCAAAACGATATTTGCTAATACAGAAAGGGGAGTGAAAGGGGGGGCTGTTGGGTGCTGGCCGCCAGTGGAAGGAAATCAGATGTTCTCTGCAAGAACAGGAGCGCTGGTAGGAGCAGCAGAAAGCCAGAGCTGATAGCAGTCCTTCCCCTGGAGGAAGCAGCTCCATGAAATATTGATGGGATTCACACACAGCAGACGAGTGGTGTGAGCTGCATTGCAGAGCTCGGAGCCGTGCAGCCGGGAAGGCAGCGGCTGCTGGGTAACGGGAAAAGCTCCCTTCCACAGCCCCTCCGTGCCGGTGGAAACCGGTACCAGCCCCAGCCCTGTCGCGGTGGTGCGAGCCCTCAGTGCCAGAGCACCAGGTGAGGGTTTGGGGTCTGAGCACAGGTGATCCCATCCCAGACCCATCTCACAGGCCACTAAAGGCTCTGGGCTGGTTTCTTACGTCCCCGCTGCCTCCCCATGGAAGTGGCCCAGTTTTCGGGGCCGCATGGTTGCGGCATCACGCTACCCAAGGCGGCTGCTGGCACCGTCCGTGGGCCTGGTCATGCGTGTCTCCAGCGAGGTCCTGCTCCCTCCCAAGCTGCCCATCATGGCCAAAACCAGCACCAGGGTGCAGCCAACGCAGAGGCACTGAGCTCTGCCCTGCAGGAGCTTGGTCCAGGCAGCATTTCTGCGGGATGAGACCGGACCGTCAGGGATGCCCCGGTGCTTGCCGCAGTGCCGTGAGCCCTCTTTCGCTGGGTAGCTAACCCAACTGGCTGGGCTCGGCGGGAGCTGGCCGTCCCCCAGCCGCAGCCCCGCCGGGTGGCTTTTGCTCCTCTGATTCTTTTATGTTGCCTGGGAAACAACAGGATTCAGCACAGATCTGATTTAACCGAGCGGCAGACGTCATGCAGGGACGTGGGGGAAAGGGACGGTGTGGTCAGGGCACCAGCCCTGGGCTCCTGGCATCTCAAGAGGGGGCTTAGCCCAAGGTCAGGCCACCAGGCAGGTGCAGACATGGGTGCCCCCAGCTCCCACACCTGTACACCCACCCATTGAAAGACAGCCATGAGGTGGGTGTGGGAAGATGCTGTGTTCCTGCCTGTCCCTCCCGGAGATACTCAGTTCCCTGTCCCGGTGCTCCCAGACGGATCCAGTCTGCCAGGAGCATCACTTCTGCTGGAGCTGCGGCACCAGGCTGGCTGGAGACGTGGAGATGGATATGTGCTTTGTGAATGGGGATGGCAAGTAAATTACCACGGCCGAGGTGCGGACACAGCCAGGACTGAGGAAGATGCACGCTCCAGCATGGGACAGTCGGTTCTTCTGTGTCATCGCTGCACTGGAGACCCACACACAGGGCTGCAGCTCCAATTATCTCTTGCTCTGGGTCCCAGCGGTGCTCCCCATCCGTCCCCGTGCACAGGAAAGGCACGGCAGCACAGAGGAGACTGCTCAGAGCAGAAAGGCTGTTCAGACCTGACCTGCTCCCAGGCTTGAGGAATACCATCCCACTGCTTATCCCAGAAGAGATGCGATGCATTGCTTGGGTCACTGGAAGAGCTGGTCTCCATGAAGCCATCTCTCGGCCCTTGGGGACATCCCCAGGCCACAGCATTGGCCGCTGTTACCACCATCCCATCGGCAGGTCTGTGCAGAGGACCGAGCTCTTCACCCACACTACGACCACCAGCACTTCCCATCCTGGTGGAAAGCCTCTGGCTGCTGCAGACAGACCAGGCTGCACGGTCGCCTTCTCGGCGAAGCACACTGACACAAGCAGGTCCTGGTGCTGCTCCGCCATCCCTCCCAGAGAGCAGCTCCGATGTTTTGTCCTCCTGCTCCCAGCCAAGCGCAGGCAGCTGCCTTTTGGAGAATCATCTGGACTGGAACAACCCAGCAGGAGCATGACCTGGGGTTTGCCCCATGGACCTCCTCCTCTTCATCCTCCCAGGCGCAGGCTTGCTAAACCTCGCTCGCGCAACAGTCAGGCCTTTTTCCAGGAGCACGGGCAGGGGCTGGCATGGGCTGGAGCACCTTTGGGCAGGAGCTGCTCCCGCAGGATCCCCGAGCACAGCCCCGGCTTCGCCCCATCCCATTTTCTCCCTTCTAAGCTCCACTTTTCCTACAAATGGAGTGCATTTGGACCCATCCTTTAATTTCAAGGTTTCTGTTTCCTGTGGAGGTTGTGCAGGAGGATTAATGCCATGCCTGCAGCAAGTTTCAGCCAGAATATAACTTTTGTAACCTGCCTGAGCAATGAGATGCTTAACTCCAGTAGCTGGAGTTACTTGCAAGTTCTCAGCTCGTCTGCACTGAATTATACCTCTTGCTGGGCAATTAAATTTATATGGGCAACTGCCTATCAAACCTGAAGTAATTAATTAGAATTAAGTACTTTTAGGGGAAATAAGCCCCTGCCTTACTTCCTAATGCAAGGAGGAGCACGTGCTTGTGAGCTGTGCTGGTGTGGCTCGCCCCAGTGCGTTGTGCCATGCTCAGGACTGGCAGGGCCTTGTAGCGGCAGCTCTAGCAAGCTTTTCTATCCCCAAAAGTGCTGATTTTAGGGCCTACCTGCTCCAGACGTCAGCAATATTTCAGTGCTCTCTCTCTCCAGGCTGGAGGCAGCCCCAGGGTGGAGGGGGCCGGGGGCTGCAGGGGCAGCCCAGAGGTAAGAGGACCTGCTGCCCCACTGCCAGAGCTTTCCAACTCCCTCTCTCCCTGGGGACACCCACTTTGAGGGAGCAGATGGCCCCCAAAATCCCTCTGCCTCCTTCCCTAGCAAGGCAGCATCCCAGCCAGCCCCACCACGCTCATTTATCACTTCCCTCCTCCTCCTCCTCCTCCTCCTCCCCCTCCCCACCTACCATCAGATGCCCTTCCCCACCTGTGTGGGGGCACCTGCTGGGGTCTTCCCTCCTTCCCCAGAGCTTTTGCCAAAGCACCCAATTTTCCCCATCAATATTTTGCCCCTCGTTTCTATTTCAGTTGGATATTTGGGGCCAGGGCACCCTCACAGCCCCGGGGTTGTTCCTTGCCACATGCAGCCCCTGACACCGTCCAGTCACTGGGATGCACCAGCAGTGGGGCTGTACAGCCCCATCCGCTCCCTGGGGTCGCCTGCAACCCCCCCACCCTCTGTGCTGCCTTGCTCCCCACTTTTCCCAGCTCTGTCATCCCCCAGCAAGTCCATGACACTCAGCTGGGGGGACTCAGCGGGGTTGTAGGGCACCCAAAACCTGGCACAGGGGTGCCCCCCCTCCCCACCCCACTGAGGCGCATCCCACCCCGCTGGACCGCTCTGCCCCTGCTTGGGGCTGGGAGGAGAACTGGGTCAGCAATGTAACCATGGAGATGCTGAAGGAGATGCTGAAGCAGCTCCAGCACAGCCCCGCTCTCCAGAACCCTTTAAAGATTAACCAGACCCGTCACCCTCCGTCTCCAGCCGGGGATGGGGCTGGGGGGCTGAGCCTCCTCAGCGGGGAGAACTGCCCAGTCCTCCTCCACCTGCGCAGGGCGGTAAGATGCCTCCGTCTCCTTTTTTCCTTTGGGGTACCAGTGCGGGGAGGGCAGGGCTCGGCCCAGGCAGCCTCGCAAAAATGCAACCGGGAACCCATTTTCCAGCCGGTGATGCTTGTCTGCGCGTTGTGCATCGGCGTCGGGCGCTGGCTGCGTGTCCGCCAAGCAGCGGAGCAGCCGGGGGGGATGCTACAGCCATGACACCTCTCCCGGTTGCTCAGTCGGTGCCCGGTGGCTCCGGGCATCTATCCCAGCCCATGGGGGAACCGGGACTGGCTGGCCGGAGAACTTCTCGGTGCTCGCGGTGGTGGTCGTCGTTTCCCGCAAGGAGGGTGCGTGGCGGCGGTAAGCGCTGGTGGGGGCTGCGGGTGCTGCCCCCCACCCCGGGCGGCTCGGGGATGTGTTTCCATGGCAGGGAAGGAAGGGGCTTTCATGCGATCATGCTGGAGCGTCGCAGTCGTTTGCTCTGCGAATCCCGGTGTTTTGCAATGTAGAGAATAAATAAAATATGGGGGGGGGGGGGGGGGGGGGGAAGGAAAACCTGGTGCCATTCCCTGAATCCCCCACCCGCTGCTGGGGAACGGGAGCTGGGGGCAGAGGCAGCATCAGGGCTGCCTGTGCCAGGCGAGGATGCTGTCGCGGTGCTGAGGCCAGCTCGGCAGTGGGAGCCACGGACTCCAGTGCTCGGGCATGGTCTCCGGCTCAGCTTGTCTCAGCAGCGAGCACTGGGCACCTCCGTGATCTCCCTGTCCGGCACCCGCTCTCCGCAGAGGCCAGAAGCAGATTGTGAAAAGAGATAACGGGTAAAATTAAGGGCAGAGTAAAGAAAATCCTTCCTTTGGGCTGAGGAGCGTGTGCTCTGCTTCCTTTGCGGTGGATTATCCTTGTGTGTGTTGCATTGGAAATGATACCATTAGCGCTGCGCTCTCCTGATCTAATTTGCTTCCACCAGAGCCCGGTGCTCTCCTGGCAGCTGAAGCGCCGAGCGGGGAAAACAGCAGCAGGAGCCTTTTGTGTTTTCCTGACCATACAAATAACAGGGCTCGGTTGTGCCACAGCTTTTCTCGCCCGTAACTCCACGTGGAGAGGCCTGAGCTGGGCACTGTGCCCGGCTGAGCCCTCGTGGAAAGGGATGCGCACTTGTTTAGGCACAGCCTAACATCAGGTTTGCAGGTGGGGAAACTGAGGCACGAGGAAGGGAAGCGGAGTGCGACAGAGGGTGCCCTGGGGAAGTGGTCGGGATCCATTCCTCGCGGCAGGCGCTTCCTAAGAGAAACCCCAGCCCTTGCGAGCAGCCGCAACAGGTTTGGAGCCCGGAGGGCTCCTGGAGAGCGGCGGGTGGCATCGGAAGATGTTCATCCCAAAGGTCCCAAAGGTAGTGGCTCAGCCCCGACCCCTCCTCGAGCAGATGCTGAGTGTAGGGCAAAGCTGCTGGCTGCTCTCGCCCATCTCGGCTTCCCGTCGGCACACGGCCGCTCCAGGCTGGCTCCAGGCTGCGGAGCTGGTGCCGACGGCTTCATCCGAGGCGCTTGAGCCCTCGTGCAAGCGTCTGTTGAGCAGCGAGGGCAGAAAATCCCACACGTGTACGTGAGGGGAAGCATGTGCTACGGTCCTGGCACATCCCAAATCTTGCCAAATGCAAGCAGCCATGCCGGGGTCCCGCTCAGCAACGAGCACCGCTGGGTGTGAGAAGCGGAGGGTGAAAGCGGTGGGTCACTGCGCTCGCCTGCGGGAGCCTGGGCAGAGCAGGGGAGGAAAACATCAGCCAGAAGGGAAACGTGGAACAGCGGCTGCTCTCTGGGAGCTCATTAATGATATTAATGACTAATTGCCCACTTGCCCTTGTTTGCATCCCTTCTGTAATTGATAAATCCGCGAGTTCAGCGGCGCTGGAGCTGAGCCCGCGTCTCCCATCAGGTCTCAGCCCAACTGTGCCCCTGCGAAGCTCCTTCCCCTGATGGCAAGAGGCAGCAGAAGCCCCCCGCCTTGCCCCGAGCCCCCGTTCCCAGCCATAAGTTATTCTCTGCGCTTGCAGCCGTCTCTCTTTCTTGAAAGAGAAATATTTTTCCAGGCGCTGCCTCCATCCATTATCATAAAGTGGCTTCACTTGGCCTGGAGTTAATAATTCACCTTTCCTTGGAAGATGGATGCTCCCATCCCACTGGAGTTTAAATATTCATGGGGAAGGGAAGGCAGGAACCACGCGGGAGGTTTGGCAGCCTCGGTTGCAGCCTCTGCCGCCAGCAAACAGCCCGGCACCCTCAGCGGATTTGGGGGGCCCCTCCAGGCACTGTCTGCTGCCAGGGCTTCACTGTGGACCCCAACAGCAGCCTGGTGGGGTTTGCTGGGCAGGGGCTGGATCTGGCCCCCGTGGCAGGCAGCCATCTCGGGGTGGAGCAGAGGCATGCCCGGAGCAGCACGTAGGGATGCTGCAGCCGCAGTTCGGAGAAGACGACGTGTGGGAGGAACTTTGCCGGTTGCAATTTTGGACACCCGCAGCGGGGGTGGATGGGGCTGTCCCTGAGCATCAGGGTCCCCTCCTGCTCCCAAGCCAGGTGGGTTGGTGACGCACCGAGCCCTCTGCCCACCGGTGGGTCGCTCCGGGATGGCAGGGGTTGCCTGGGTCCCACGGGGTGCTGGGGCAGGGCTGGTGGGTCCACCCCATAACCCGGCTGCATGGGGACGGGGGGGTCCTGCACCCCTTCCCTTGCCGCACCCTGCCCCGATGGGTGGGAAAAAATGGTCCCGATGGGTTGTGCCACCTGAATTTCATGGTGCTTTGGGGGACTGTCCATCCCCACGGGGCTGCTCCAGGTGTGACAGCAGTGACGTGGCCAGTACCACCACCCAGCGTTAGTGGCCTTGACACATCCCCTGGCTTCCCCCCCCCCCCAACAGCTGATCCCACCCAGCAGAACCGGGTCCGGCGAGCGCGCGAGCGGCTGACCATGTTCAACGGGGATGCCAGCTCCTCGGCGGCCAGGAATGTCGTCCGCAGCTCCAGCATCAGCGGCGAGATGTACAACATCGAGAAGAGCGCGCGGGGCAGCGCTGACTCCGTCACCGTCACCGCCAGCAAGAAGAGGCGCTCCAGCCTGGGTGCCAAGATGGTGGCCATTGTGGGATTGTCCCAGTGGAGCAAGAGCACGCTGCAGCTCAACCAGACCGGTGAGCTGCCGCAGACCCCCCCCCAACAGCGCTGCCAGCCCCCCCCAGCTCGGCCTTTTGCTTTTAGGAGAAGTGCATGCTCCTGGCTGCCCAAAGCAATGCTCTAGCTGCTTGTGTCTGATGAGGACACCTAAAAATGCCAGTTATAAATGCCCCCCCCCGGCACACCGGTACTTCTCCAGGTGCCAAGAATCATTTGCAAACCTGAGATGGGGACGTTGCCGGAGCTTGGCCTGCATGGGGGGTCTAGGCTCAGTGTGCCCCCACCAGTAATGGCGAGTCCTGACTGCAGGCAGGGAGGGAAGGAGGGAACTCGAAGAAAGGACTTGTCAAACGGTCTGGCTCTGGGAAATATTTAAATGCTTAAAATAGCTTTTTAAAGGGCGGGGGAAGCAAAAAGCTCATTCTTAGTGCAGGCTTTTTCTCTAGTTATTGCTTTTTTATTCCGGTTCTTGTTGGCATTTTGTGATTCGGGAGATGTTCTATAAAGAGAGGAGTTAATTTGGAGCCCTCCAGCCCTGCACATCCAAGGTGTTTCTGAAGGGGTATAATTATCCCCAAAAGCTAAGCAAAAAGTGCCGGAGCCAGGCAGAACCGCACCTGGGGACGGCAGGACCGGGACCCTCCTGGCTGCCAGTGCCCGGGGGAGCAGCGCCCGCTCCAGGGGGGCTGCCAGGATCAGGCAAAGGCTTCCACAGGGGCAGCCCCGAATTAGCAGGACAAACCTGACTCGCCCAGGACCAGCCGTGGCGCAGTGCCGGCACACACGTTCTAACATGGCAGGAGCAGGGCTGCCGGCGATGCCGGGCCTGCCGGCGATGCCGGGGATGGATGCTTGTGCCACACTCCTCCTCCTGCCATCTGCCACCGCCTGGGACACATGGCGGTGGGGATGGTGTAACTGCGTGGACAGACAGAGAACATCAGCCAGCGTCAGGGCTGTGCCCACTTGCGGCACTGGGGGTACCCGTCCCCCGTGGCACAGGGACATCGGCACACGTCGATGGGGCGCTGGGGATTTTGGAGGCCGGGAGGTGGGCTGGGATGGTGTCAGCACGTGTGAGCTGAGCATGGCAGGTCTCAGCATGTGGGGGAGATAGCTGAGGTGCAGGTGGGGCTCTCAGCCATGCAAAGGCACGATGGCGTTGGTGCTGAGCAAGGTCTGCAGGGAGACAGGGCTGGGACATGGCGGGGGGGGCACAGGCGGTCCACAGCTCTCCAGCACGGTGTGCATGGCACCGGGACACGTGCCCATGCGGGGTCCTGCAGGATTTCATCCCCAGGGAAAGGTTGCATAAATCACAATGAATAACATACCGAAGGAAGGCAGGGAGCAGCGCGTGGGGAGGCTCTGGCCGTGCACAGCACCCGGTTCTTCCATCTGGTTTGACGCCTGTCCCGCAGGAGGGTCTGGGGGCAGCGAGCGCTTCCCGGGCTCACCCCCTGTCTCGGCTTCCAGAGGGTGGTCCCAAAAAGCTGCGCAGCAACATCCGGAGGAGCACGGAGACCGGCATCGCGGTGGAGATGAGGACCAGGGTCACCCGGCAAGGCAGCCGGGAGTCCACCGATGGCAGCACCAACAGCAACAGCTCTGATGGCACGTAAGGCACTGCGGGGGGACGGGAGCCGGGGCTGGGCACCCCTCCCTGTGCTCTCGGCGGGGGGAAAAACCCTCGCTTGAGACCCGGCAGCCCAACACTCTGCAAAAGCCCTTTGCTCTCCTCGGCAGGTTCATCTTCCCCACGACCCGGCTGGGCGCCGAGAGCCAGTTCAGCGATTTCCTCGACGGGCTGGGGCCAGGCCAGCTGGTGGGGCGGCAGACGCTGGCCACCCCGCCTATGGGTGAGTGCCGGCCGAGGTGGGGGTCCCTGCCCGGGGATGGGGGTACCGTCTCCAGCCCAGCAAAGCAAGGGCTGTGTCTCGCCCGGTGCGGGGCTGGGCAGGGCAAAAGGATGCTCCAGCAAGAGGGAAGGGGCTGCAGTGCTGGGGGGGGGGGGGAAGCGGCCGCACGCTCTGGTTCTGGGGGTCGGGCTCGATTCCGGCAGCATCCCTTGCTGCCGAGCACGTGCCGGGTGGGTGCATGGCTTGCAAATGCTCTGGCCTTCCCCTGCTGCTCCCGCCGTTGGCTCTGCAAGGGGAGGGAATGTCCCGTGGAGGGCTCAGGGCAGGATACATGCCGGGGAAAGCAGCAGCTCTGCTTTTTCCTGAGGCCTCTTCTGCCCCTCTGCTGTGCATCAGCTCCTCCTCCGAGCATCCCACTGCAGAGGGGACCCAACCAAACAGCGTTTTGTTCCATTTTTCCTTTTTAAATCCAAAATGGCTACAGAAAGTCACACCCTAAGTCTGAACTTCCAGCCAGCAGCAGCGTGTCCCCGGCTGCTCCCAGGGCACACCAAGGCGTCTGCCCCGTGTCCTGCTGAGGGGCTGGAGCTGCTGGGAATGGGGAGAGCTGCCCCGGGGGGGCCACAGGAACCAGGGTCCCCCGTCCTGACTCCCAGTCCCCCCCAGCACAGGCCATCACTGGTCCTGCTGGCCCATAAACCCCCGTGGGAGAGAAGGGAAGGGAAAGGGGGCGGTTGGACCCCGCTGGGTTTGCCCACCTTCCCGGGGAAGGGACAACATCGGCTTCCCTTGGGATGAGGTCCCGCAGCGCCCGCAGCATGCCGAATCCCTACGGCTCCTGCCATTCCCCCGGCTCGTTCCTCTGCTGCCGGCTGGTTCCTCGCTCAGCCCCCGGTGCTGGCCCCGAGTTGCTGTTGAAATGCCAAGTGTGTTTTGAGAACATCCAGGTTCATCTCGCTCCTATTAAACCCCACTGGGACGTCAGCTCGCCCCTTCCCTGTCCCCACTCCCTTCCTGGGGCCACAAGGCAGCGAGCGACAGGGACCCACCGGCCAAGGGACGTATGTACGTACGAGCAGGACAGCGTAAGTGGGAGAACAACTTCGCACCAAGCTCAAGAGGTGCCCGGCCGCGTTTTTTTCCCGCAGATGCTGCTCCGCAGGGAGCGGGGTAGGACCCTGGTGAAGTGCCCTGGGGAGCTGGGGACTGGCGGCTTCTGGGGTGCTCAGCCACCGACCCCTCCTGCCCCAGCCTCTCCTGCCCTTGCCGAGGTCTCGCGGTTAATCCCAGCCCCTTTTCCCATCACAAGGGAAAAAAAATCGCCCTGCAAGGCTGCCGTGGGATGGAGCTGGCAGGGAGGGTGGGGAGGAGGGGGCTCTCGCCCGGTTCTCTCTCCGCTACTCAAATCCAAGCATCTTCACATCAGCTCGGCTTTGTCCTTCCTCCAAATTCACAATAAATCACACACCCGGTGGCAGGATGCTCGGTGTGCTTGAGCGCTGGGTGCTGAGGATGGGGGAGCAGGCAGCGATGGGGGGGGTGAAGGGGCTGCCAGCCCTGGAGACGACTTCTCCCACCTGCTTTTTGGCAGCACCAAAAGGGAGAGCTGGCAAGGACGCAGGGCTGCGTCCATCCCCGGTGGGAGATGGCCATCGGGGAGGGTGCTGAGCACGTCTCGTCCCTCCGCCTAGGCGATGTCCACGTTGGCATGGCTGACCGGAACGGGCAGCTGGAGGTGGAGGTGATCCAGGCGAGGGGACTTATCCCGAAGATGGGCTCCAAGTCCATCCCTGGTAGGTGGCTGGGGAGGGAGCGGGTCGGGGACGGGGAGGGGGGGGTGATGGAGAAGGGCGCTGTGCCAGGACCATCACAGGAGCCTGCTCCGAATCACTGTTTCTCACCCGTTTTCCAATGCAGCCACCTACGTGAAAGTTTACGTGTTGGAGAACGGCGTCTGCCTCGCCAAGAAGAAGACCAAGGTGGTGAAGAAAACCTGTGACCCATCATACCAGCAGCCTCTGCTCTTCGAGGAGAGCCCCCAGGGCAAAGTCCTGCAGGTGATGTACTCCCCCCGAGATACTTGGGGACAGGGAGGGATTAGGGGAGCAAGGACACGGCATAGAAACCCAGCGTCCTCACTGCTGTCCTTCAGACTGCAGCCTCCCTACCCCAATCGCGGCAGGTCCTTTCTGGCCGGGCACACCGAGTTTGCTGAGTTTTCCCCAAAACTCCCAGCTGGTGAGCGGGGCAGCTCCCCTGACACCTCCTCTGCCCCACAGGTGATCGTCTGGGGAGATTACGGGCGCATGGACCACAAGTGCTTCATGGGGATGGCCCAGATCATCTTGGAGGAGCTCGATCTCTCCAGCGCGGTCGCGGGTTGGTACAAACTCTTCCCCACCTCCTCGCTGGCCGATTCCAGCATCGGACCTCTGACGCGCCGTCTCTCCCAGTCCTCCCTGGAGAGTTCCACCAGCCCCTCTTGCCCGTAGGCGGCAGGTTGGTGGGAGAGGCCGGGAGGGGAAAGGAGACGTCCTGACCTACCAAAACTGTTAGTGGATAGCTGTAAATATCCTGTCCTATTTTTTTTTTTTTTTAATCTCCTTCCTGAAACAAACCTGCTCTCGACACGCTCCTCCCCGAGCACGCATCCTGGTGCGCAGAGGGGGACGTTGGAGAGGGAGCGAGGGCTGTGTGTTTTGAGGCAGGGGGAAGGAGAAGAAAAAAAAAAACACCCCCCCCCCCCCCCCCCGCCGTGAGGCAGACCGGGGGCTGCGACTGCCGACCGATCCCGAGACTGTTACCGCACCTCGTCCTGGCACCCCGTCAGAAAGGAATCAAAGCGACGTGTTTCTCTCCTGACCACCCAGCGAGAGCATCTCGGTCTGATTCATTCAGCGCCGCTGCAAGCAGCATGTTGACGAGGTTTTTTTTTTTTCCTTTGATTTCATTTCCTTGCCTCTGAGGAAAAGGTAGCTTTTCAAAGAAAAAAAACTCAGAAAAAAAATCCAACTCAGCACTATTTTTTTTTTTTTTCCAAGGAATGTAGCATCTTCTATTATGTAGCTTGCCACGTGCTAACAACACACTCACTCTGCAATATCTAAGAGACTCCGGATTGACCGGAAACATCTGCCAGTCACTTCCCGTTTGTTCGTTTTCTGACACAAATCCTGCGACACTGAGCAAGCACTTCTGGTGGCCATTTTTCTTTTTTTTTTTCAAAATTTTTTTTTTTTTGGTAGCATGTAGCCTGTGACCAGTGACATTGCCAAAGCAAGAAAGAACAGAAAAAGGTGCACTCACCTCACCGAAGCATACGCTGGTCTTGTCCTCGTGTTTCACCACCAACCGTGGTCTTGTACGGCCAAAGCAAGACCCAAAATATAAACTCTGTGATGCCTCACGTGAAAATTCGAGTCAGGAGAAGGTGACTTGGCGGAGCAGGAGTACCGTGATGTTGGTCGATCGTCTGCCTCCCAGCCCCTTCCTCCCGCGAGGGCCAGCTTGAGGTCTGGGATGCTCTCCTCGGGTCTGGGATGCTCTCCTGGATACTTGAATTTCAAGTAGGAGCAGAGGGTTCGCCAGACCCCGCGGCAGGACACACCTTTCTCTAACTCTCGACTTGTTGGTACGCTACAGGGGAACATCTCAACAGCATCTTCTGCTGATCTGGAATTAGGGTGACTGAGAGGTTACGAACAAAGGACTAGATGCTTTGAATTTATTATCAGGATGAGTGTTTTGGGTTTTTTGTTTGTATGTTTTGTTTGTTTGTTTTTAAAGCAGCATTTTTGGTTCCCCCCGAGGGACCAGTTCTTGTAGCAAAACCGAGAATTACGGAAGCTTTTTTTGAAGGTGCCTAATGAAATTTGCTGAAAATACTCAGGGGAGACACCACTAGAAACTCTGGTTTCTTCATAAAATATACTTAACACAATGACTGTCCTGAAGGATCAGTTTCCAAAAGAGAGAAAAAAAAACCAACACACCAAAAGATGAGCAGTCTTGAGACTGGAAGAAGACAAAAGGTTAATGGGGAATTTTTGCTGACCAGATGGCTCTGACCTTCAGTCTTTAACACAAATCAACCCACAGCACAGTTGGGATTTTTTACAATTATTTATTGGCAAAGCAGAGAATTTCACAATGCACAGAGCACAACAAAACCAACCTGTGGTTCTCCTGGTGATGCCAGAAACGATGAACCAGCTCGAACCTGTTGCCACAACGGAACAAAACCAAACCTGAAGGAAAAGACTGTTGCGATGAAGCTGCCCCCTCCACAAACCCAAAACCGGGGGTCAGCAATACTCCACTGTTCAGCGCCTGGTTTACCCGACACCACCATGATTTTAGTGACATTGTGTCAAGGAATTTCAGCTGCTGTCATGGACTTGGGATCTGTACCAAATCAAAATCACTATAGACCTCCAAGAAGAGAATAGTCTGGACGCTGCTGACCAAGGGTGGAGAGGGCTTTGCTTCAGGACCCCAATGCCCACCTTGTAAAGGATTAAATCCTCATCTCCTAGAGGGGTAAGTGCTTGTTCGAGCAATACGCAGTGATTTCTGAGCTTGTGCTGAATGGTGATGCATAGGGCCATGGGATGCACTAACAGTTTCAAGCGGATTGAGGAAGCAAACTCGGTGCCCTGACTACTGAAACAGGAATAAACAATGGTTTGAACATGATGTTCCTTCCAGAGCACGAAGCAGTTATATGAGGTCAACGATGCCTGGATGAGGCTAAACTTTCTCTGCCCTGGCGTGCTGGATTTTTGAATATACGTGAGGGAAGGCATCTTAAGAGGAAAAGCTTTCTGCTCCTTCAAGCTAACATTACTTTTGCTTTACCAACTCTATTTTAATGGAAAAATGAAAAATCTGCCTGTGGTGGGACAATGACCATGTCCAGGGGGAAATGGAATAGCAGTGTGGGCAGAGCAGGGAGCTCTGCAGGTATTTTCTGCTTACTGGTGTGGAGACAGCATCCCCCCCCTTACCCCTTCCAGCGCAGAGCTCGCTGGCTGTAAATTTCTCCAGCGAGTTGCAGAGCTTTACTGCTCCCTCTCTCCGCAAGCAACATAACGCTTTTCTTGAGACAGAGAACAGAAGCGGATGAAGAGCAGCAGGAACACTGGGACAGCCAGACACGCACCCACAGCAGCAGATGCCTGAGGTCTAGCAAAAGGCTCATTGGTTCTGCACCAGTTGAAAAACCTGCCCTTCCTGGCATGTGGAAAAAATCCAGAGAAAAGAACTATCATCTGGAATGCACACCTGGATACTCCAGGGAACAGGGAAAACCCAAATACTTTGGCTTATTTTTTATCATTGATGGACTGAGGATGCGTTGGAGGGTAACAGCACAGCTAACATCAGAACAAACTGCACCCCAGTTCTTCAGTGGTGTATTCTCGTTTGCTGTAACGCGATGGGTTTGTGGGAACGATTCCTCCTGCTCATTGAGAGATCGGCAAGGTGGAGCCACCATGCCGGTGACTTCAAATGATTGTCACTTACTCACTAAACTGAAATCCATCAAGACCTTAGCTTCTTCACTTTCAGCACCACGTGTCCAGTCCCCCCAGGGAACTGGTACTCGCTTTTCTGGGGGAGCATCTGGGTCAGGACCCACCTTACACTTGTGTGGAAAAACCAGAACGGGAGAAGAGACCGAAGTATGCCACGTTTACATTGCAACATCAGCTCTTCTTAGTTCTGAATGCATGAGACCATGTGTCAGATGTTTTCCCTCCTCGAACAACACGAACAAAAAAGCCAAGACACCCAGTTGCTTTCTACATGTGACATACCGGAAAAACCACAAGCTTCTGGACTCCAGGTTTTTTTCTGGGGGAATGTTTCATTGCAAAAGGCTTTTTTTTTTTTTTTTTTAAATGTACTATATGATTTGCAAAAGGTGGCTGCACTGACTAGGTACTATGCATTAGGTTATTTCCTCTCTTCCCTCCACCTTCCATTGTGAAAGGAAATTCAAACCATTTGACTTTTCAGATATTTTCCCCTAGAAAGAATAATTAATATTAAACTGAATCAGCTTTGCAGCCCATTTTATACCCAGCACCCCCAGCAGTAAGTGAGGAGCAAGTTCTGAGACACAGAAGACCTTACTATAGCACAGCCGACAGTAGATGCTGGTGTCAGAATCAAGGCACCCTACTTGAGTAACAAGGATGGATTTTGCCAAAATAGCCTTGAAATGATACTTAAACATCCCCTAAACGCTAGTAAAACAAGACACAGCCATGCAGCAAAGCACAGAAAACATGACATGATTTCATGCCCAGGCCTAAGTTATCCCTGGGTTTTCTACAAGCCTGGGAAAGGTTTTATTTGCCAAAGTTGAGTGAAAATTTTCTAGGGCACCAGAAGGTGGGCCAGGCTTCTGGGCTCAATCAGAAATTAACTCCTGTTTCATCAATGTGGTAGCATGTTGAAAACATGGGGAGAAGATGCTTAGATGTAGTTTTCCTGAAATCAAGTGAGATACAGAACAATTACCTGGCCAGCAATCAGAAAACTAAACCTATTAAGTGGCTTTGGAAAATGCCACAGAGCGACTGAGATGGTGGGAAGTATTCCCTCCACAGCCACCTTTTCCAGCTCTTAAAACCGTTTCTCCAGAAACAGTTACAGATGTAGCTCTTGATTGCAAATACGAGACCAGAAATTCCCACAGGAGTGGGATCAGGATTCCCTTTGCTGAGAGGGAATTGCTTCTGTTCACCGTCTTACACGACTGCTCTAGCAGCAATGAGACTTGGAAAAGTCAAGCCTGTATTTGTACGTGTTTGCGCACATCAGTGCACGTGAAAGGAATTAGTACATTTAAATACCTTCGCTTGTTTAAGTGGGCTTGCAAATACTCAGCAGCAGTGAGTACAATTTAAGGGTCTTTACTGATATAAGACCATTTATAAAAACATCACCGGTGATGTTTTTTCAGGCATAAAGAGTCCACCTCCTATTTTCTTCCAGTTGACTCAGACACTTCTTCCCAGATTGATGTGAAACGCTTGGACAATGCACATCCGTAAACTTCCTAAAGGGTGTGCATTTGGTTACTGATTTGGAAAATAACTGCATTTTAAAGGTCAAGAAACAGTGTTCAGGCACCGTTCTTCTTGATGGCTGAATTCAAAGTCTGAATGTGCTTTGCATCACAGATGGAAAAAGATATTAAGAGCTCTCTCTGCTTTCCTTTGGGTTTTCATGCCTCCAGACAGATCTGTAAAATTACCTTCAGTAAAAACAAGGTTTGCATCCTGTGATGTGCCAAAGGCATGACGGCCCGCTCCAATGTTTCTCTAGCAAAGCTGTTTCAACTGGAAGTCTGCCTTCTACTTCATGTTCACAAGCATAGAACTAACACCCCAACCCTTGGCTGGTTGTTAGAGGTGCAAGCGTTATGTTTATGAGCTAAAAAGAAGGTTGAAAGGCTGCAGAAAAACTTCCTATGGAAAAAGAAGTGTCTGCAATAAGCATGGTTGGCATTGGTGGGGTAAAGATGTGCTACGTGTAACACAGCTGAAGTTATACAAAACAGACTCAGTGACCAGATGTGACAATAACACTCACCCAAACTGAGCTGGTCCGTATTTGGGGAAGATTTAGGTTTTAAAAGTAGACTTGGAAAAATGTACAGTAAAGGGCCTAAGTGTTTGTCTTGCTGTCTGAATAACCGCCACACTGTTTAACCCTGATCATCTGCCTCCGGCGCAGACACCAGAACGGAGCACAGTAGCATCTAGGAATCCAGGAGAAAGCAGCTTGGTTTAGCAGCTGCCACCAAGACCCAAGAGCTGGTGTGACCACTGTGCCTGTCTGGAGCTCCGATTATTGGTATACCTCATTTCCCCCCCCCTCCCCTTTTTCTCTTTTTTTTTTTTTTTAAGAACCAGAGGTTAGTGCACTCTACCACATTCAGGTTATTTTTTGTTGTAACTGTGCAATGGAGAGCAATTATATGGGGTGTGCATTTACCACCTGCTCCCATGCTGGCTCCTGCGAGCCCAACCTCCGCTTCGTTTAGCACTTGCACTATTGATTGCCGAGCTAAAGGGCAAGGGAAGCAAGAGGCCAGAGTGCTTCTCTGGAAGGAGGGATGATTCGGCTGGACAGTAGGTACCCCCTTTCATCTCTCCTGTTAAAAAGCATGTAGATAAACGGGGCTCCAAAGGCTGCCCCCCTTAGCCCGACACAGGGGGGTGTTTGCAGTCCTGCTCCCCCAACAGTCCTCCCCTCCCACAAAGGGCTGGCAAGGAGGCGAGCATCTCTGATGCGCCAAGCTGAGGACAGTGCTGCTGCTCTTGGAGGGGCACTAAACCCTCACTAAAGCATTTGCCTGTAGTGCAGATGGAGAGGGAGCCTCAGAAGCAGGCAGAAAGGGTGTCCCTCCAGCAGGAGGACAGGTATTGAACATTGATCTGATTTCCTAACAGGGTCGCCGTCTGTATGTATCTGCTAGATCCCAGCACTCGCTAAAAAAAGGGAACTTTGTCCTAACACTTGCAGTGAGAACCGTGAAGCAATGCTTGATGTCAGAGGGCCTCGGGACGGAGCAGCACTCCCCTCCTTGTACCCAACTAGCCAGGGACCCTGGCAGCGGATGCCTCTTGAATGTTAGCACTTTGAAGTTGGTGGCCTTGTTTTCTTAAAAGGGCTTGATCTTTTCATGCAGTTAAAACTAAATAATCTTCCCCATCATGTTGTCCTACTCCCCACCTCAAAATTAAGCTATGAACAAGCACCTGGACCATTTAAGATATTATCCAGGCCTCAAGAATCTGTCATTAATCTCGGAAGTTTATACCTCAAATGTAAAAACATACACATCTGTCTTAGCAACAACACTTGGTAAAGTAGCAGCTCCAAGTCTGAATAGAAGTTTGTCCTTGAATTTGATTACTAACAGCACCAGGAAGAAAAAAAACGAAACCAAGCACACAGAGAAAAGCACCAATGAGTTTTTTAGAAGCATCCAAACTGAAGCATTCATCCTATCAAAAAATTCAGAATTTATATTCCCAAACAAGACACGTGAGGGATTTTACCTATACCTTACAAATCTTTAAACACAGCCTATGCCTTTTAAATTGCATTAGACCCCTAAAAAGTACGAGGGGGCATAAAAGGGTCCAAGATCATTAAAGGTAGGAGGCAATGAGAGATGCACCCAGAACAACTCAAGCCAGCCAGTCTTTTCTAACCATAGCCCTTCTTCTCCAGGAAGCTGCTTCAGAAGGCTAAAACGAGTATCTTGACAGGGGTGCATCATACGAAAGCGATACAACCAAGCAAGGACACAGAAATCTATGCTACTTCACATTTTCCATCCTAAAGTCCCCAACAAGTTGCACTGAAAAGAATTACCTAAACCAAGAGAGTCCCATTAGATTGGGAAGTTGTCAGAACTCCATTAGCCACAAGTTAATTGCTACTATGAGCTTAGCCTTCAGTCTCTAATGAAAAAGGTAGCAGACATCTCACCACAAGTGGCACACGTCAACCTTAACATCCTTCTGTGTGCATCCATTACCTAAGGGAGAGTTAGGTGCAGAACTCATACAGGACTGACGAACTCACCCTGGGTAGCTTTGTACTTTTGGAAGCCAGGATGTGATCACATTAGTGAACCAACTTGGCTGCCCTCACTAGCCCACTCGTATTTTGTGATAAACTTTGCTTTGATGACAGATTCATAAGTTTAACAACTCCACCTTAAAACAAATGCCGCAGAGGGGTGAACGAGGGGGTCCTTTAAGCCCCAGTTCCACGTTCAAGACAAGGGGATGGGCTTGTGATGGATGCTTGAGAATGGTAATAGATTTAAAAAAAGCAAATGGCAATTTTATACCTGTGTTATGTAATGTTTTATATGTGTGTGGTATTTCTTAATGTAAAACTCTTGTATTTTTGTGGTTTATATGCAGCAGGACTGATGGCTGTGAGGGTGCACGCTATTTTGTAAAATATTCTTAGCCAGTTTTCCCAAGGAGGAAAAAACTGAAGTATTCACATTTTCATTGGCTTGTACCTGCATGTACAGTATTGGGGCAGCAAGTGAAGATGATTAAAGCCAGCTTGAAAACTTTTTTCTGCGCTTGAGTTGAGCTTCTCAAAACATCCAGCCCAAAATGAAAAAAAGCCAACCCTCCCCCACCACCAAACCAGATATGCTGGGGAGGAGGGGAAGAGGAAGAAACCCTCTTTTTTCTGAGAAGAGCAGGTTTTGACTTGAGGAAAAAAAAATACCGTAATTAATATGCAAGCAGAGTACCATCAACTCAAGGCTCATACAATTAGCTGAGCTCTCTCCCCTGCAGCTGCACATAGCCACCCACAAGCCTAAGGAAAACTGGCCTTCATATCTGTTCTTTAGACAACTCCTAAATGCCCCAGCCTGTTACCACTTTTTGTAAAAGCTTGTAAATTTACCCTTTGGGTAGGCCTTGGTCAGGTTTCATTGAACATTAGTGTAAAGCTGCAGTCCTAATAATTTAAGTTCTCCCTGCAGCCACAGCTGCAGGAATGCTGCGTTTACCCACACCCCTAAGCTGTGAGTCTCTCTTGTATATAAAAGTGTCAACTGACCTGATTCTGCCTCACTGAGCCTGGTTCTTTGTGTGCCGATAGTCCTTAGCTTTCAGGCAAACGCTATTCTCACCTGACATTTGGGACACAGCCCTGCACCAAAGCAGATGGAGTTGGTCTGATTTGGATGAAAGGCTCCAAATCCCCACACCTGAAGTGAACAACTCACACCAACAGCAGCAGTGTTTAACACAATCTGTTACACTGCTTAAAAACAAGATAAGTCAGTTGAGGTTTCACTGCAATATTTTATTTGGGAATTTACATATACACAGGATAAAGTAGACCACAGAAGTCTGACTTCTTGCTCACGCTGATGAGTTTAAGCAGTTGTGTTCTACTGAAGATGAGAAAAGAAATCTGACCCACCCACTTCTTATGCCTAGATTAAAATGTCAAAAGCTAGCCAGAAACGGGTACCAGGATTACACAGGAACAAAAAAATATGAAAAAAGTATAAATTAGGATGTCATAGTCATTTTAAAAGTGTAAGAAAACTTGCAGTGGGCTCTCAGCCCTTGATAAGTTAACTCTCAGTTAGATTGTTAAAAGTTAAATACATCAATACCACACATTAGACAGAAAAGCCACTCTGAAGTGCAAGTTTCACATTCCAAACAGCTTGCCCCCACACTGTGCGAGAATCCTGCTTGCTCACGGGGGGAGGGAGAGGGGTCTTCAAAATGACTTTGGTTCCAATGAGGGTTGGCGAGCCAAGCACAGCGAGGCCTCAGCTCCAGAGAACTCCACTCAAGGGAAGAGGTAGCAAGGCTTGCTTGCCCCTGGGCTTGGGTTAAAATCCAGTTCCTCAGCACCAAACAATGTTTCCACCCCTCCACTAACTAAAACCCCTACTAATACTAGAGTTTAAGTGATTCTTAAAAGGCCTGACATTACAGGCAGTATTAAGCACAGATTTCCCAAGTTCCTCAGTCACACCTCTGCTAAGATACCCAGCAGGACATTAAGTGCTACCCAGAAGCATTAGTGGAGGTTTGTGCAAGGAGGGGGTCCACCCCAGAAGTGTGCATTGACTGTGCTAAATACAGGGGAGCTCATGTTCTGATCACTGAGGTTTCACCATGTCTGACAGTGAAAAAAGGCAGAGATGGGTCTCAGTTATGGAAAGAGGTTCAGGCTGGGCAGCCAGCCAGAAAGAAAAACCCTGAATGTCTCATGGAGCAGTTTTGAAGAACAGAACAGAAGGCAAAAATGGTCACAATGCAAGGGATCATTTCCACATTGGAGTGCTGAGGGACTGATTGCTTCCCTGGGCACCTCCTCCACCCATTGACTGTCCATATCCCATCATGCCGTTAGCTCCATAGAAGTTCATCCCAGCCATCTGCTGGGTCATCTGCAACGGGGAGAGGGGAGAAGTCAAGGCTACGTCAAAGAGACTGCCAGCCCACAGCAGTCAAAGGTAAAACTCTGGCTCCCCAACATATTACAGGCTTAAACAAGTTCTAAAGAGTTACGGTGAACAGAAGTCACTGGCTTCTCAGGTGTATGCCCATCTAGCAAGCTGAGGAAGTTTTCCTTTTAGCTGATGTTGCACTCATTTTTGTTTTCCACCGAGCACTGAGACCTCTGAACAACCTACTCCTTTGTGATCCCTCAGTTCGCCTGCAGTGTCAGCAGACCTCACCCAACCCCAGGAGCCAGGCTATAAAAGCACTGAAGTCTTCCACTCACAGGCTAGGTTTAACTGCATGTGCCTCCCCTGCCCTCCACCCACCTTTGGGTCAGCAGAAGATCACACCTCACCTGAGCGATGTTCCACTGAAGCTGCTGTGCTGGCTGCACACCATAGACAGGCTGGGGAACTGCTGCCATGCCAGCTACGTAGCCAGCTTGCTGTGCAGCCATCATCCCATTGGGGACACCAATGACAGCTGCCTGCACATTACCCACATATCCAGCTGGTATGGCCATGGGAGTCACCACCCCTGCAGCTCCTGGCTGGGCCATCATTCCCACTGATGGTGCCATCATGCCTCCCATCATGCTGCTGGAGGGGGCTACTCCTGGAAAGCTGGTATATGCTGCCGCAGGATATGCCATCTGAGCTGGGGCCATGAACATTGCTCCTAGGAAAAGGCAGAGAAGCAGTGAAGGGAAGAACTGCTGCATTCATTGTCAGGGGCTGAAATGCTGACCCTCAAATCAGACACTACCACACCATTCACTTGGCCATCACATCCAGACTAAGCTGCTCATTATGCTACTCACCAGTTCTCAAGAAGGACCACCTACATTCCCACATCTTTGCTTGTCAGCTATCAGGACACCCCACCCACTCTGAATTAGTGTACTGCCATTCAACAGCTCTATTCTGAGATCTGTTACCTTGTGCAGGCAGCTGAGGTGTTTGAGAGCCGTACAAGGACAGGATAGAGTCTTTAGAGAGCTGCTTCTTCCCCACTTCCTCCCCTTTGCCTCCTGGCTCAGGGAAGAGATTCAGGTTTTCGGGAACAGAACCAGCACTTCCAGACGTCGGCATAGAGCCAGTGACCTGAGACAGAGACAGCACAAGTGCAACAGCTGCATTCAGCACTAGGGGAAGACACAGATCATCATCTCATTCAAGCATCCAATTAGGCTTTGTCAGGCACTGATGTTCCCCACTTACCTTCCTGGAGTCAGAGTTTGATCCCACCGATGCGAAAAGATCAAGATCCTTCTCTAAGCTGCTAGGCCTGCCATTTGTAACGGTGGTTGTCACAGGAGCATCTGGGAGAGACAAAGCTGTGATGGATGTTCACGCAGATGGCCTCAGGCTGAGGGGCAGCCTCCTTGCCCATTTTGCAGTTTGCACATATGCCACTCAACCCAGTGACCTGACCTGTAACCTACTTTAGACAACACATATTGCCAGCTCTTTCCTCGACCTTCTGGTGCTGAGAAGGAACTGGCTCAGGACCAAAGAAGTGTGCTGCACCATATCTGTCCTATTAACCTCAGAGTAGCCAGGAGCCACACTGTGTCTGGAGACCACTATAGCTGCTCCTGTTATACTACTATAGGCACAACCACTGCACCACCATAAAGGAAAAACATAAGGAAAACCATTTCTGCTACAGTGCTGAGCACTGTGCTTGAGTTGCACTGGAGTAGTTTAAGCAAAACACTCTGGTATTCCTACCAGCTATTGTTCACCTGACATGGAAAATAAGTACTAAAAGCTCATCATATTCACAAGATCAAAGGTGGTGGATAGGGTCATTGTAACAAGCGCAGTAAGGCTGGAAAGGCTCTTACCAAGTCCTAGCAAGTCCATTACTGGTTCAGTAGATTTAGGAGAACTTTTTCTAGACTGCTGCGTTTCTTCTTTCTTTTGAGGCTAGGGAAAAAGAACACCAGAAGTCTTGTTCAAATTTTGGTTTTACTCCGATACATTAGAGGCTTTAATGAGAGATTAACCCTTAAAATCCTTTTTTCCAGTGGACTTAAGTGCTTCCAAAGTGAACAGAATTTCAGAGCGAGTATTACATGGTTGTTTTATTGTCCCATTATGTCGGAACCCACTGTCAAATTCAAGCATGCTCTAAACTAGGAAAAAAAGTAGCTGCTCAAGCTGGAAAGCTAAGCAGGGAGTAGCTGGATTCCAATCTGCTCTCCATTGCAAGGCAGAACACATCTGCTTAGTATCTGGTTGAGCAGAGAAAAACAAGCTACCACCATCACTGTGACTCAATGCATCCACTGCTATGACTGAGGCCAGAAAAAATGCTTCCATATCAAGCTGGATTACCTCTGTTCTGCTTGAGAGAAGTCTTTACAATTGATCCATGACCATGTCTTTTGGTCTTACCATTTTCACCTTCTCAAAGATGATAGGTTCCAGTTTTCTTTCTGATACTGTCTCATTACTCCTTTTCCATTTGTCATCCTTTTCTTTCTGCAAGGAAAAAAACCCACTGACATGAGAATCAAAACTCATGTCATCATATGAAGAGAAAGTTCATACAGAGCTTTACACGATGCCATTACTGATCTAAAAAACCTCGAAGATACAGCTAAAGACCTATATTTGAATCTAGTCCTGCTTTGAGCAAGGAGTTGGACAAGATGGCCTTCAAAGGTCCCCTCCAATTTAAATTCCTTCTACAGAATGACTGAAGGCAATCAGCCTTGGGGAAGAGATTAGTCACTAATACAGGAAACGTTTAAACTGTCTATTTTCATAAAGTCACTGCTTACTCATAAGACAGACATACACTTATATGTTAACATGTATTCAAGCTTCCATAGAAGTGATTACAAACTAACCCTAAATGCATTGATGTCAATACTTCGGTCCATGTATTTCTTCTTTTCATATTTATCCCGAATGAAGCTCTCCACAGCTCTGCAAGCAGCTTGTTAAAGACAAATGATTCAAGAATAGAAGACTTACGTATATTATTTGACATGTGGATACAAGGTACAAGCTGTAACTAAACTAATGACTGTTTAAAAGAGCATTTCCAGCAGTAACTTTCTTAAAATAATTTAGTGTTGGATCCAACTACTTTAGCTACTCAACTTTTGCCCTTGGGTTATTCCAAGCATGATGGTGCTATAAGAGGTACATTAAATCAGGGCTTAAATTCCTAGTGTATTCTCTTCACTGATGTATATTTACTTCAACCATCGCTCACATACAAAAACACCTCAGCCACCAGCTTAAGACAAAAATGATGGCAGAGAGATGCTCCTGTGTTTCTTTAGGTTCACATCACTATACCCCTGTTGCACCTGGCATCTAGAAACCCTCCTGTAAGGTAAAAGTTACAGCTTAATTTTTCAGAAGTGTTAAACCTTTTTATCTGTCTCTACTAAGAATTTGAAATGCTCAGAACTTTTGAAAGTCAACCCTCCTATTTGCCACAGACTCTAAAGTGCATCTCATGCAATAGCTTCAGGTTGTAACATTTGAGTTCCAGTTCTCCACCCTTATAGCTCAGAAGCAATCCTTTTAGCTTTCTTCTGCTTTGTTCTGTAAGCAAGCAACCTGTGGGTGAAGCAACGCTTATAGGGTGCCCAGCTAGGAACTCATTCTCACAGCTGATGCCCAGGCACATGAAGCTAAACTCCTATGCAAGGAGTGCAGCTACAAAGCAACAAGATGAAAAGGCTCTATGTTTCCCCAGCAGCAAAGGAAGAAAGGATGCTGATCTGTTTGAGGTCGCCTGAAGTTCTCTGGCAGGTAGGCTTCATAAAGACGATTTGCTTTTCCATTTCCCATCTCTTGCATGCACTGCAATTCAAAAGAATTCTTGAACCGTTTGTTTCACAGACATTAAAGCTCTCACACATACTAGCATGCCAGGCTACCAAGCAAGAGTCTATGCGTGTTAACTAGAAGGCACGTGTAGACTTTTGAAGTCTGTTCTGTACCTGAAAGCTACTCTTCAGGCTTTTGGTGCAAGCCTACTGCCTACGAATCCCTGATGCAGTTGCTATGATCCCCCTCCTGCCCAATACAATTACCCAATCCTAAGCACCACAGCACAATATTTATTCAAAGACAAGATAAATACCACATTAGCAATCTAAAGTTGAGGTGGACAGCAGCTCCAACTCCAGTCAACAGCAGCCTTTGGCAATTTTACAGAAACTTGCAGAGCATTTGTCTACCCTCTGATGTTTGCTGAGCCTGAAATTATGACATCTCCCCTCCCAATCTAACCTAGCTTGATATCTTCTTCCTGCTTCACTTCCCACATCTTTGCCATATTCAGACTTTGTTTACTTCCAAGTTTACGAAGCCCCACTAACAGAACAACACTGTTCATGTTTCGTTTGCGTTACCTGTATCTGTTCTTGTGTCCACTGGTCAAGATTGACAGATTTCACTCTGGATATGTGAACTCCTAGGTTCCTGTGGATCCCAGCACAACGAATACAGATGAATACACCGATATTCCAGGATGCCCATCGTGGACCTGCAAAGAGATAGAAGCATTTCACACCATCCAGTCAACCTGTAGTTGCCTTGAGCAACTGAGAAACTGTACCAAGTGAACTGGGACTGAGGTGTTTACATTTTCACCCAGATGAGAAATTGGAATTAGACATCAGCAGGATGTTTAAAGGTTGTCTACCAATCATTATACTTAAATCTAGTATTTTATTTCCTCTCTCTTCCATTTTGACAGCTCTATGCAAGACAAACAACTCTAAGAGGAAGAGGGAATAAAATAGGCATTCAAACCACCCAAGACACTACAAACCCTCTGATTTCATCTTGCTTGAAGCGATGTAACAGTCATGTCACGATAAGTCTGTGTTCCTGCTTTAGCAATGGAGAATCTTTCTCTGATAACCTTATTGCAGTGGAGTCGCCTCCAGAATATTCACTACTGCTCTAGGAAGAGCAGCATAATACTCAGCATTTGACAAACAGACTGCATCATCAAATCTTCTCAGTCTTATGCAGGAAGCTACAGCTGAGTAAGGAGAGCAGCACAGACAAAGCCCAGTACTTTGGCCACCAAAAACGCAGAGCCAGGGGCAGAACCCAGGTTGCAATCCTGGCACAAGACCGATTAACAGTTCACTCCGCAGTTTCTACAGCTCTAATCAGATTCACAGTTTGCATGCAGCTTTCAGACAGGCAGGACAGCTCCAAGGTGTAGAAGGGAGGTCATGCCAGGGGAAAAAAAACCACAAGGGAAAGATTAACAAGCTTAGTTTTACTCACTGCAAACAGATCTCTGAAGGAAACCCAGCAGTGCATTACCAAGGGGACAGAAGAGGTCCACAGGCACTCCCACCACTCGCAGCCCCCCTCCCTGCCAGGACAAACAGACCCTGGCCACTGAAACCCTCAGTCCCGCTGAAGGAAGACCAGCTTCAGAAGTAGTCCTCTGCAGTGCAAGACAAGCAGGTTTTAAAACTAAATCATCTGGCTAGAGCTGCCAGCCAGCCACACAGTTAACGTGGCCAGCTTCCACCATGGGTTGGATATCACTGTCCACGGGTAACTGGCCAAAGTGAAGCCACATCCTGAATAAGGGACTCGATAGCCTCCAATAAAATGTGCTAGCCCTTTTTATAGGCATTACAGGCATTACTGCAGATAAGAGTTATTCTGTCTTTTCTTGCCATAGTTAAAATAGCAAGCCTCAAAGCTAATGAGACTAAGGTGGGAGGGGGAAGAGGGGGAAAGTGTAATTTCAAAGCCCTAAAAAAGCAGCACTGTATTTGACTCTCCTAGATATGCTAGATGGTTGTTAACAGTTTAATTCCTACAGGAAAGTCTAGAGTATCCTGAGGGATTCAGTGCTGCTAATGCAATCAGCAGCTCATGGTGCCTTCCATGGCAAAGGCATGCAATCTCTAACTTACCTCCAATACCTATTCCAGCTAACTCATGTTATGATTTTTCAAGTCTTTATTAAGTCTTCTGTTCTGTCCTGCCATTGCTTTCTGCTTTTTCACTAGAAGAGTGGCCCTTGAGAATGGTATTAATTTAATAAAGCTGATGAAAGTCACCTCCCAGCTTAGGAACAGCTCTTGGTGAAGACCTTAATAGAAGCATATTCTTGCCTATACCTCAGTTCCTTTATCATACCTACCAAAATCTAGGACTGAATGCATCAAAGCAGGGGCCCATACTTTTAGCAGCACCTAAGTATGCCACTTACAAAGTAAGGCATGGGAATAAAAGGCTTGTTCAGTGTTATGCCTGTAGCACACCAAGGTGAAGCCAGGAACCCTGATCCTTCATTTGATTTATTTGTGGAGGTCTCTCTCAGATACACCCTGAAGGCTATAACGTGAGACTGCCAGCAGGATTAAGCATGAGATTCAAGGTTAGATATAAACTCTAGATATATTTAGCCTTTCGAGGACTAAAAGGATTAATAGTCAGCTAGGTACTACATCAGGGCTGTAGTAATCAGCTCACTGGTTTGTCACATGTGCTAGCTCAAGCCACTGCAACCTCCTACCCTGCGATGCCACATAAGAGAATGACTCAGTGGTACAGTCTGTTATACCCAGCCTGCTTTAGTGTTACTTCGTTTGTGATGCAGGATCTGAAACAGCAAGGGCTGAGTACAGGAATAACAGCTGACCATTGCTGCAACTTGCAGATCCCAGCTCTGGAAGACCCCAGTACTGAAGCAGCTTCATTATGCCAGTGAATATTTTAAAAAGTAATACATAGGCTTTCAAAATCATCCTAGCAGCTAGCATTTGGTTTGGCGATAAACACATATTACACAACAAAGGGTAGTTGCCTTCACTGATGCTTATTCCAGCCAGGGTTTAGGCATCCTTGCAGGGCCAGTAAGTGCCATAAGAAAGGCTCCAGATCTACAGACTAAAGGAAATGCCAGAAATTTGGGGATGTGGGGTTGTTTTTGTCCACAGCCTGGAGGAAGATGGTGATCCCAGAAGTTCAGCAGTCTGCTCTCTGACCTGGTGGTGACTCTAGAGCCACACAAGCAGGATATTTGGACAGTTCTCCGAAACGCTGTCTGAAGTCTGCAGCCAGCTCCACAGTTCTGCAAGGGACATGAATTTGACCTCTAGAACTGAGCACCCCATGCTTTTGCAAATAACTAGTAATTTCTTTAGCCTAGTTACACAGCCCTGTATTCTATCAACACTATAATAGAGGAAAAAAAAAAAAGAGGAACAAGATACAGCTACACCCCTCAAGAGTGAAAAGCTACTTTAAGATAAGCAGCTGCACAAGAGAACCACTTGCCTTGACAGCAGTGAAGGGTTGACACGGCAAGGTGGAATACAACAGGGAAAGAGTTGCTGCTTGAATAATCACTGCTGAGCAGACCAGTAGCCTGTTGGCAGCAGTGTGAGGCATATTAAATTTGTCCAGCTGAATAAAACTCCAAATAACTTCACGCTCATTAAAATTATCATTTGGTGCCTTGGGCAGTGAGGAACACTACAGGGTTTCTTTTGTTGAAAGGAAGGGTATCCCAAGCAAGACAGCCTGTCCTAACCAGGCTGCCACCACAGAAGCAGTGGGCCAAAGCCCAGATGTCCTGGTTAGGCTGGGTCAGATGCAACATGCAGAGGCACCAGCCCAAACACACGCTCTTACTAGACCTTCAGCTTTGCTTGTATCTAATGCCCCCAACCATTAAGCTAAACCAACATTTTTACCGTTTCATTTCTTATAAAGCACTTAGTTTTGTGGGCAAGGGGGAATGGGTTTTGATGCAAATGTAAACAAGCCTCCCACTTCCCTCTTTTGAGGCCACAATGAAGGAGCCTGCACTAGAAATCACACAAGAAATTGCCCAGTAAAGATCTGGCTGGCAAGAACTTTGTACAGTCATTTCCTCAGTTTCACATGCCATTTTCAAGGTGACTGACTTGCAGAAAGCCCCAGGTGGTATTTACAGATGTGAGTTCAGTCACACGTTACAGCATTTAACTTCCCGAAAACTAAACCAAGCTGAAGACTGTACAGAAGCTACAGTGACTGAGCATTGACAGAAGGGGCAAAACGCCTTAGTAGAAGTTAAGGGCAAAATTTTTCAGAGAAAAATGATTTTATATCGGTAAGTCGCTTTAGAGACCAACACAGCAGCATTTATCAGCATTGCTAGGGCTGCCGTGGAGCACTATCTTCCCTTGCAGGCTTTGTGCGCACCCTGACACGGACCACTAATTGCTTGCACGAGGGCACGGCACACCACAGGGAGCACTTTACCCTCTGGGTTCAGTGAATCATGGAAACTTACATGCAAAAGGTTTTAGGACAAGGCTAACAGAAACATTTAGCTTGTTAAACCACTAGAAAGAAACATGAAAGAAATTGTTCCTCCCATGAATACTCTCACTAATGTTATAAAACTAGTTCCCTTGAGGCTGGCATCCTCACAGCCACCAGATGGCTTTGGAGCTTAAGGCCTAAATGAAAACTCACCTCCCATATGCAAAACTGGGAATTTGCTGCAATGACAACCAGCATCAGACATGCAAGCCTGATGCTGCAGTCACTTTTGTTTCAGTATTATGGCTAATTTTAACACCCATGGTAAGCAAGTTACTTGGCACTAACCTGAGCTGGGCATAGCTTGTTCTGCTCTGATTAAGCATCTCATGCCCCTGTACATCACCTCATATGGGCACAAATCCTTTCTGGAGAATGCCAACCATCTGCAGGTGAACATCAGATTAAAGAAAATTACAGTTTTTAGTAAGAATCAAAACATATTTAAGAGCCCAGCTATACACTCAGTTCTGGCACAATATTAAGGTTAGATCAGACCACCTTGGGATATATTCCTAGCCTGGCAGCGGTTGCAGGAAGATCACGAGCTTAAAAGCATCTATTGCACAGCCAGTTTTCATTTTAGAAAGCTGCACTGAGTACTTGATTGTATTCCTAAGTGAGGATGCACCACCATCCTGCAGAGACTAAAAAGCTACATGTGAGAAACTCAGCTGCCCAGTCAGTGCTTCCATGAGACAGTTTCACAGCCTGTTTTATATCCCAGCCTGTCAAAATAAATACCACATACCAAGCTGGTCATACCAGCTTAAGTTAGCATCTAAGCTGGACTCATTAATGCCTACAAGGACTGCCTGAGTGATCTGCCCTTACTGAAAAGGCTCCCAATTCCCCTTAAAACCCCAGTGCAGCGTGGCTAGTCCATATCATGTCTTAGTCACACTTGCTGAAAGTTCACACCCTTGAGTGTTTTTAATCAAGGAATCCCTGAGGGATTCACTCTTCACCCTTTATTCAGGCCTTAGATTTTGGCTCAAGCTACTCATGCAAGTTTCTTTGGTAATAACCCTCCAGAAGGCATTTAAAAATAAAACAGAAGTTGGCTGCAAAGCCACTGCTCTTTTGAGAAGGAGGGTCAGGAAAAAATAGATGCTTTCATAGGCAGGAAGGAGAGCACATCGCTATTCAAAGCCTAATGAAATATTCTTAGTGCAAACAATCATTTGACTCGCAGGCTCCCTGCCTGCAAGCACTCCAGCAAAAGCCCAGCTGTAGCAGGGACATGTGCCTGCTCAGCCCATTGATCCCAGCTAACACTGCTACATGTGTTGGACTACAGCATCGTACAACCATCCCCTCTCAGCACGCACAGGGGAAGTGGATGTGGGAAATTCCCCTCAGAGCCGGATAATCCCTGCGAGATGACATTCACATCCTCTTGTACAAGCCTTCACCAGTACTTGGAAATTTCTCATCAAGTCAAAGTTGAAAAGCCCTACTTTTTGCTGAGCCAAATGAGGAAATAGCCAAGTATCCAAGAGTTTCCTTTGACTTGTGGTTTCCTTATTCTGGAAAGAGATTGCTTAATGACTTACTGAAATTCATTCTGCTCATAGAAGAGCTATGACAAAGGCTGTCTTACAAAACAACTTCCTCTGTTCTTTACTGTAGATGTCTGTTCTAGGTAGAATGTTCAGATTAGTTTGGGGAAACAAGGTAAACTCTGCTAGTGAGTAAAAAACAATTAACTCAACTTCAGGATCTCTAAATTACACTATTTAGTTATTAGTACAGGCTAGTTAGTTACGGGCCTGAGCATGCATCCTAATGCAGGTTCGTGGACCTATCTGAGATTTGTGAAGCACTAATACCTGCTGTACCCCCAGATTTAGTACTAGACTAAGCTATTTGCGTAGTTTTCGGGAAGCCATTGGAACCCAGTGAAACAGGGATGCTAAAGCCAAAAAGCTCTGTAGCAAGGGAGTTTGATAAGGATATACGCCTAGTTAAGTAGTTTAGTGGCTCACAATTTCAACTTTATGCCATCCTTTGAAAGATGAAAGGGCTGTTTTCAGGGTTTTTCTTTGGCTTAGTTTTGTGTGGGGTTTTTTTTTCCAGTAAAAGATGGCTGCGGTAATTATAGGCTTTAGCTACTCTTTGCAGGAAAGAGGAAGAACCAGAGGCATCTGTGGGGGTTAAGAACATTGCTTCAGACAATAGCTTGGAGCTTTGCCTTAAAAATCTTCTTGGCTGCATGGGCAGCAACCAGTTTACTGTCTCCTTCCAAACCATAGTGTTTGCTATAGGTAAGGTACCTTACTGGCCAAGTCAGACCAAGCTGATTGGTGCTGGCTCTGTTTCCTCTCAGGAACAGGCTTTGTATCTTCCAGAGTTACCAGAAACACGTAACATTTGGGTGCCTGGTGGCCCTGAAGGCAGCTACACAGCAGCATTTGATCCAACTTTGAGTAATGGTAAGGTTGCAGAAGCAGCCTTCAATGCACTTCTTATCATTGTTACCATCTTGTTCTTTGAAGAAGTGCTGTGATGATACAAACACAGATGGAACAAGGTGGAGGAAATTAAAATAGATGCTGTGAACAGCAGGGTGGGTCCTTCCTGCTGTTTAAGAAAGTGATGTTTATTACTTCAGTAAATAAACTGTGAAAGTGACAATTTCAAACAGATGCTATAATAAGAATCCATGCAAGAGGACTGGTTAACATTACCAATACTGGTGGCAACACAGCCTAAAGATATAAAAATCAGTCAAGTTCCATGATCCACATATTTCCTGCGGTCACTAGGTTTTGACCAAAACTACACACTAGTCAGTCTTAGAAGTTGCTAGGGTAAAGGTAGCCGATTTCAAGAAGGCCTGAATTTCCATGAAATGCAAAAAAAATTAGGTGGTAGGTAAATACCATCCCTCTGCCCAAATACACATGTAAACAGAGCAGCAGGATGGAAACTACCACTACTATTTTACACCATCAAAATTCAACTTAGAATTTCTCCACCATCGAACCCTTACAAGAAGTCTTTAATTCTTCACTGCATGTTAAAAATATTTAGACCCTATCTTCAATCTCATTTGAGTCGTGGAGATATGCAGAAGTCACTGCGTCCTTAAAATAGCTCCTAACAGAGGAAGGAGTATGAGCTCCTGGGCCACTTTTTGCTTGAGAATCTCTTCAATATCTAAAGCTAGACATAAACTATTTTTCACTATCACAGTTACCAAAAAGGACCTGACATACCTAGGGCATAACCTGGCCAGTAAGGAATGGCATGTTTTGCCAAAAATAGAGGTAAGCAGTTTAACAAGGCACCGAAGGTCCGATTGTAGCACAGGTAAATCCAGCTTCGCAGTCAGAGGAGGCTTTGCTTTAAGACAGTTTCTCTTAAAAGCTCAAACTTTGTCCTAGATTTCCTGGGACACATGAAGCAATCACTGCTCTGGATCAACCTGAAGGAGACCAAAGCTATTCTTTATTCTCTAGTTGGTTTTGATAACCTACTTGCATTTTGAAAGATGAACTACCTTAAAACTGCAGAGGCATTTTCTGAAGAGGCTGGCACACAAGATCCTGAGTATGTCTGATACCTTATGTAATTCCTCTGGCAGTTACTATAGGAACAAACTTTTACTAAAGTTGCAGCTATGCTCCGAGAATCACATGGCATTTTTGGGCCCTTAATTTATACCCTCTGCTACACAGCCACTCACCGCACAGGCTCTCCATTTCACAGGTGGGTCGATATAGCTGGTACAGAAGAACAATGCTATTAAAGCTGACATGGTTTGCTGAGATGCCCTCTGCTTGGAGGATTATCTTTGTTATCTATTTCTGGCAGATGTAGAGACATGCATCCATGTATGTGACTCAGAGCTCTGCGTATCTTTTCTTAAAGGGTATCTTCCTACACCTCTTAAGCACAAACCAATTCCAGAGTAAGTCCCCATTGGAAAGGCTGAAGCTTTTTTCCTCACTTGGTGGCTTGAATGGGAAGTCACAACTTACTTCACGCAGGTGTACATAGGGTTAGGCTCACAGCTAGACAGAGCTGTGCTCCCTCCTAGCCAGAGAGTCTTACACCACGGCAGCACTGCTCAGACTTCTCAGGTGAAGATCACTAAGGGGTGAAGCCATTCTCAAAGACAAAGTTAATTTCTGAACTCTTACACTCACTTGAAATTAATACTGCTTTAGGCACAGAACTATTCCTTTCAGACCTGATTTTAGAAGGGTAGAACAGTTTAAAAGCAGAAAAGAAAATGTAGCACTCATTAAGATAACTGCAGAATATTGTGACTGCAGCTAAGAATTAAAATGAGTACACAAGCACATATGCACCCCCTCTGGCAAGCTTCCATTACATAAGACTGAGCTTTCTTTTAAAACCAGATTTTCTAAGGCAAGCTGAGAAGCTTTAGTCCTACCGCTTTGGTTTTTGAAGTCCACTGCAGGCAAACAGTATATGCATCACTACCCACTGCTCAGTTTTCCCATAATGATAATTTCTTCATCACATGCAGTTGTTCTAGGCAGCTATTTAAAAAGTTACTCTTCATATTGCTCTTACTGAAAAGGAAATTCCGCTGCAATTCAATAGTCTGCTGATGGAGGAGTTGAGTCACAACAGATTTTGTTGAATATTAGCAACATGTTTTATATTAATACTAGTTTGGCTGGACTAAACCAACAGTAATAAGCTAACTCCCCCGTTCCATTGGAAGTCATCCTTCCTTAACTACACCTACTCTAGCCCCAAGCTTTTTGTCCTGCTCTTCCTGCTTCCCATCCAATATTTAACCACCTCTTAACAGGTATTTTCAAAGTTCTACCCGTCTTTCAGAAAAGACTGCTCGAAGAATTAGATCTGGGTTTGTGTTGTGTTCGGCAACAAATAGTTTCCCATCTAACCATTAGAGTTAGAAGAAGGGGTTGATTTCAGCATGGAACCCACAGTTCTCACAAGACACAAGGGATGAAGGGAAGAGTCAGACAAATCAGGAGGAGCACAGGGCAACCTTAACTGATGGACAGATAGAGCAGTCCTCGCTGGTGCTCCCTGGGGAGGAGCCTGCCGTTCCGACGTCAACGAAACTGGATCCAAGGAGCCTGTTGGATAGATAGGACTGGAAGAGCAGAGGGGAAGAGTTTGGGAGAAGGAGAGAATCAAATAGAATTAGCTGTACGTTACACAAGTTCAGCACAGAGCTTTAGAGTCAGAAACGCAGAGAAGAATCCAGTTAATGAAAATGTCTTGTGTTGAGTAACGTTTACCTTTTACTGGAAGACCTCTGAACACTTAGGTCAAGTCCAACTTGCACAGATTACACCACATCCCTCCATCTACATTGCAGTTTCAGCCTCCAGACTCATTTTGATGTTCAGCAGCATACCTTCTGACAGATACTCAATACAGTCAGACTGCTTGACACTCACGTTATCTTACACACACAAAACCACAACAGCAACACAGCTGCTCTCAGAAGGCCCTTTGCCACAAGAAATGCACTGGTAGAAGAGATCCCACTCTCACTCATCATCAGTTTCTCTTTTAAGGCGTTTTGTTCAAGCGATTCATACAGCAAAGGTCTTCAAAAGGAGGATTTTGATAATTCATCACTCCAGCTCTTAGTGAAGACAGCCACTCAACCACCTTAGCCATGTTGAGCATTACCAAGGGGAGAGCTGCACCACTGCAGGTGGTGCAGTGCTGCTAGGACTCCATGCTGGATCATTGCTTTTGATCATTAATATTAGTATCACGATAGCATTCAGATCTGCATGTGAAAACCACTGAGATGCGTAACCTTAGCACTTGCAAGGGGAAATCCACTGTTGTTTGTACCTAACATGGCTAGATTATGTCCTGAAAGGCTGCCAAGTTCTGTTTTGATCAAGTATTTAAGTCCCCTCTCACACACACATAAATCTTCTCTCCTAAGCTCCGCTGCCAGAAAGCAGTCTAGCCACGCTCTGCTTTGGCACAGGTTGTACTACTTACTACCTGTCCACCCGCTTGTGATCAGATCACACAGTTACTTTGCACAGAAAGTTTGCAATACAAAGAGGAAGCAGCAGGTGAGATATCTCGCCCAACTTCCTCCAAAACAAGAGCCTCTAACCACTGCAGTGTTTATTGTTGCGGAAGCAAAAACCACCCCGAGCTTACTTTCCCAGTTCCCTTGTCCTTTTTTCCCCTCCAACAGCTTAGACCCAGGACATTAATAGCTGTCTAGGGAAGCCATCAGGCTCATGCTTCTGCAGTTCTCCTTTCAGGCTCATCTGTGTAGCTTACAGAAAAGTTATGCAGAGAAAACACGTGAAGCCATCACTGCCTCCAACAGCTTGTCAGAAGAAATGCCTTGAGAAGAGTCATGTGCCCCACAGAAGTTAACTTGAATCCCAGACATAGGAGGAAAGGAGAATATATTGGAGAAACTGGTTCTCCCCCCTTTTCACACTTAAAGATACAAGTTGGACTAGGAATCACTTGTACGCACTGCCTGATAGGAAGCAAGTAATAACAAGAACAGAGAAGATGACCTTCTCTCTAAGCAATCATCACTTTGATGAGGGCAGAAGAGGTGGAAGATACCCAGCTGTTTACCAGTACGGCATAGCAAACAAGAGCATGCTTGCTATACTGGTCCCAGAGTGCAGGGCCCAACCAGTAGTCAACATCAGAGCTGATGTTCCTCAAAACCAGACTTTTACCCTAACACTGAGAATTTCTGTAGAGCGTGAAATCAAGTGGGTACATACTAGCACTGCAGCTCACACTAACGCGTACTGTAATCTCATTTAGTTCTGTATATAGAAGTGGAAAAAAATACAGTAATGAAACCCAGCAAGTAGCTAGGTCATTGGGAACAGGCATAATGGAAGTGTGGGTGGCATCTGAACAGTCTCTACCTATGTGTCATGCTAGCTTTGAAACGCTCAGATCAAGCAGCAAACCACTACAAAATTCAGTAACTCCAGCATAAAAACAGATGGTCAAAAGCCAGCATTTTATTGTAAAAGTGTCTTCATAGGTGTATGAGCTGCCAGCTTCTTGCTCTGCCTTCAACTTTGTTGAAACTCATGCAAAAATCCTTATGATGTTGAAAGTGAGCTGACAAAGAAGGAAGAAACACCACCTGCCATCATCAACTAACCCCCCCAGCATCATTTACTAACACCGACCAGATTTCAGCTGTGACCTTGGCAAACTACTATTCACAGAACTGTACAGAAGTACACTCTTCACGTGCCACCACTAGCATAGTCAGACTTGCAATCGGCTAAAAACAGAGCAACAATCAGCTGTACAGAAAAGCAGCTACTCTTCCAGGTAGCGCTGGAAATGTTGAGGGAAGCCATCTGGAGCTAGCAAATACCATGTGGCCTCTCATTAGCACAGACTTGCAGAGAGTTTTAGTTATTAAACCATATATCAAATAAAACGTGCTCTTTACTCTGCACAAGTACACCTGGGGCTCATTTCCATACACAAAGCAGAATGTTGCAGTTACTTTCAGTAGCAGTAAGAACATCAGCCCTTTCTTGCCATCGCTGCAAACGAGCTCCAGTGCCTTGCTGGGAGAACACGACACCAAGCCACAGTAACCAAAATGCAGCCCAATATGATGCTTTGACTGGCACCAACTACCAGTCAGATACCTGGCTGAAGAGCCTAGTGCATATACACGCCCTGTGGCCACAAACACCGTATGTTGCCCTCAAGAATGAGATTTCACATCTCCATGAATCTCATTAGTACAGTGGATAATTATTTTGTCAGATAACCCAGTACAGCAGAAGCCTACTCCTCATGACTGATGCAGCCTATCTTCCCAGACTTCCCAGCAGCTTCCAGCTTTAGTGGCAATGCTGAACTGTACACTGACTTTTATGCATAATTAACTGGAATACTGCATTTCCAGAATGTACTATCAACAGGAGATGCTATATAATCACATCAAAACAAGTAACCTGGAACTGTTATGAGAATTTGTTTCCATATTGTGTATATTACTGTCTCATGCCTCAAAAGACAAGATAAGACAGCTATTTTTGCCCTTAGCACTGGCATTAGGAGCCAAGAGATAAGGGATTTGCAAGCGAAAGGAACATTCTGCTCTCCGCCAACAACACCACGTTCAACCTACATGGTCAACTGAAGCCAGTGTGAGCCAAGTCTCAAAACATGCCATCTCCAAGATAAGACAGGTTGTTATGATGAGGTTATTGTGTTTTGGGTTTTTTTGGAGCAGGGCTGAAAACAAACCTTAACTTTCAATGTTGTTCAGCGGTGCTCTCCGCAGTTTTTAGAGGTCATACTGAGGTGACTAAGTCTCCCACTTACAGGTGGGCATAGAAAGACAGCCCCTGTTCTGAGTTTATTGCAGCTACTGGGAAACAACCTTCAAGTTCAGATCTCCAAATCATTATAATAGCTCATTAAAATAGGATTTTAGGTAGGCATGGGCATAACCTTAACGCTTTTGCTACAGGAAAGTAAAGCATTTCACAGTAGCAAGCTACATGAAGGCATCTGCATCACTATGGAACAAGTAACAGTTGTGTAACTAATTTGTTTTCTCTTCTAGAATTCAGACGTTCACATCTGACTTCCTCTCTACACCACTCCTCTCCTTTCTAGGAAAAGTAAGGATCACAACATGCCTTGAAATCAATATTAAGTGGAAAAGGAAGCACAGGACAAAATATGAAATTCCTTCAGTGGTACTTGGTTCTGGGGCTAGGCTACAATTCCTTCCTTTTCCTTACACACTGCACCGTCAAATACTGCTCCTGATTCTCTAGAGATGATCTGCTGCTCACACTACAGCTCCAGTTTACAGGATATTACTCCTCAGCCGGAATGCCCTCCAAAATTACGCAACACCAGCTCTCCAGGTTCCTCTTAATACAAGAGGGACTTGTCCAGAAGAGCAGTCCCCACACGCCATTAAGCATTTTCACACTGACATTTGAGATAAAGCCCCAGCGCAGCCAGAGAGCCGATGAGTTTCCATAAGCAGATCCTGGGCAGTTTTCTACTCGACTCACTTGCCGCCGCTGAACGAGCAAGAGCTGCAGAAGCGGGCTTACGGAGGCACCAGGAGCGGTTTTTCTGACAGGAGCACTGCCAGCACAGCACGGCTGCCGTAACTAACAGTGAGTGAAACTCTGTGGAAGCCAAATCTGGAGCGTTTTTTTGGTTTGGGTTTTTTTTCTTTTTCCAAATACCAAGCACCTGCTCAATCAAAGGGGAAACCACCTCCTGTGCTACGAACCCCCAAACCGCCAAAGCCCCCGCTGCAGCAGCCTTCGGCTCTCCCTGCCAGCTCACGGGGGAGGCTGGGGAGCAGAGCCGTCACCCCCCAAGGCCCAACCGGGCCTGTCCTCCCGGGGGAGCCGGCCCTCCTCCCGCCGCTGCAGCGACCCCCGGGGACCTGCGGGGGGACGGAACGGGACACCAGAGGGTCCCGAGAGCCCACCGCCCCGGCAGCCAGCGGCGGGAGGGTGTGTGTGTGTGTGGGTGGGTGTCAGCGCTCCGCCACACGCCGGTACCGAGGGGGGGGACAACCGAGCCGGTCCGGGCCCACCAGGCCCCGCCGCCCCCCCCCCTCCCGTTCCCTCAACCAGCGCGGCTCGCGGGGAGGCCGCCGGTACCTTTGGCCTGGCAGTCGGCGCAGTACTTGTTCTCCTCCTCCACCAGCAGGCTGGCCAGCACCGCCTGGTACCGGTCCACGTCGCGAACCGACTTGCCCGTCATGGCGCGGCCGGCGCTGCCCGCCCGCGGGTCACGGCGCCGCCGCCGCCTGGGGCACAGCGCCGCTGCCATCTTCCGTCCGGCGGCTGGGGGGCGGGGCAACGAAGGAGGGGAGGAGCCAATAGGGCGCAGCGCCCGCGCTTTAACGCCTCCCCGCCCCTCTC